>NW_008795018.1:6239302-6247217 GCF_000699145.1 Aptenodytes forsteri
TTTTTTTTTTTTTTAAATAGAAAACAACGATTGTTCAGATGCATGATAGCCAAAAAGAAGAAAATGCATTGTATAAAAATAATTGTGACATACAGATAATGTACATAAATGCTTATTTTATTAGTAAAAAACTTATTGTATATATGTCTGGAGACACGTACTATTTGATTAGACATATATGTCTAAAAGAAATACCACACTCTTAGATTGTTTATCTCTATGATTTTAAATATTTAGTTTTATTTTTAATATATTGTAGTAATCAGTAACTCATATCTTAAATTTTCCTATTGCAAAGAAATGAGATTTCAAGGCATTTTGTGAAGAAGCATTTTTGTACACAGGAAGGCACAAAATGAACTTGTAAGAGAGGTAAATTTAGGGCTTACTGACTTGGATTTATGTGTTGTAAAACCCTAACCACAGAGATTCCAGTATAAATATCAACTACAAAATTCTTTCTCGGAGATTGCAGGAGAGAATAGCAAAACATTAGGAAAAAGGAAAGGTCAGAATATTTTCTTTGCTTTAAAAAATTGTATTACTAATTATCACATTTCTAGCCTTTTAAAATATTTTTTCTTTTACAGCCTGTAGATGGCAGCCTTGTACCGTTCATTAAATACACACATATTTACATATATAAATACGTATGCACACAGAAAGAAATATAAAATATTAGGAAGGTGAGAAGGAGATGGAGTTTGTGGGGTTTTTCATTTTATTTTACACATCATGAGGTTGTAATTGTATAAAGTACAAAGTTTCTGTAAATCTGATTTAAGTCTTTCTATGGTTCTGCATTTTGTATATTTATGGAAACTAATTTCACTGTCAGAATGACAACACAAATAATTATCTCTAAAATATTGCTGATATCTCTAGTAGAAAATAAGTGCCTCTGCAAGTGATGGGATGCTGTCATGCTTGACTAGGCTGAATGAGTGTAGACAATTTCAGAATTGGACATCTACTCATGAGTAATGGTGAACTTTTCCTTAATGTGTATTTCTAAAATTACAGTGGCAAGAAAGCTTGCACTTAGGAATATAAAAGGCCTAAACATCAAGCAAATTTTATTTGAATTACTGTGGAGCACTCAGTTTTAATCTGTGAGAGAGAGACATAAATTTGATATTTGTGCACCAGAAAAAAAGAACACACACACATACATACACACAAAACCCACAACAACAAATCAGCCAACCAAAAAAACCACCTCAAAAGGCTTCTGACAGCAATATCAGGAAAGCAGAATTACAGGGAAGTATTTTCTCAGCTTACACAGTAGCCAACCACACAACACCTTCACATATCTTTTGATAAGTAGTTATGCCATGACTGATATGCTGCATGCATCTTAAACAGCATGATAGAATAAGCGCAGTCTGTGGCAATTTGGGGAAAGAAAAAAAAACATAACAACACAAGACCCTCTAACCAGTCTTGTGACTTCTCTGTATATGTCATGTTGTTTTTTACTAATGGTCTTTTCCTTCTGCCTTTGAAAAGTTTTTTAAAGGTACTATACAGGGCTGTAGTGTAAGAATCCTAAACAGATACTCCTCCACAATGCGGCTTTGTCTTAGTGCTTTCAAGCCTTTCTGGTCTGTAGAACTAACTTATACCTTCCTTTTTACATGAATTTGTTTCTGATTGATGCTCTGATGAAGTATTCTGCATTTGACCAACATGTCCACATTCTGCTCTTTGCTGATGCATCACATCTGAAGCATTACTTTTCACTGCCAAGATATAAAAAGTGTGGTAACAGGAGAATAAAAACTAATTTGCCTCAGCAAAACATAAACACTCCTGATATTCAGCCTCTGTTCCTTAGCCTTCTACTTGAAGAAGGCAAATCTTATTTTCACTTGTTCATGAAGTTGCCATGGAAATATATATTGGCCAATATAAATAACTTGTTAAAGGATTTATTAAATAAACATCTTATATTGCTAACCCAGCCTCAGCTTTTTATTCCTGTTCCTTATTCTAAGCGGAAAGCATGCCTTAATTATAAAATCACTGGCTGTGGACTAGGTTCCATTACAGAATCCTCTGTAGATTTCCTTCCTCATCTTAAACGTTAATTTTAGTCAAATTATGCCAGTGTTTGGTTTGGTCCTTATTTGTTGCTCATTGTCATTTGTGTAGTCACTGCTTACAACACAAGGTACTCAAAAAGGGCTTGCAAATAAGGATGTCTAATTTCGAAAGCTGTCTGGTGCTGCAATGTGTCAAAGTTTGCCTGGCAGAATTTAGTTCAATTTCTCTGTGGAATCTAGACATATAAACTCCTTCCCTTTCAAACTTGAGTGCCCTAGGATGTGGTAAGAAATATCAATATACCCTGATATTTGAAGTGCTGTGTACCTCCACTCTTTATTCAGCATGACAATTTGGCTTGATTATGTTTTGAACTTGGACCAGCAGAAATGGTAAAGCATAGGAAATAGGGAATCAAGGCTGTCATAGTATCAATTTAGTAGTGTTTATGCACAGAAGAGGAACTAAATGCTCAATCTTAAAGCACGATTTGAAGGAGAGAAATTTTGCACAGCATACAACATAAATATTTTTGGATTAGAGCAAATCTCAAAAAAAACCCAAGGAAGAGCTACTTAAGGGAAAAGAAGGAAGTGACAGGAGGGGCAAACCTGTAGCCTTAATCACTGTAATTAGTTACTGAATTGTGAGGTTTAGTTAAACCTCTCCATCTATCTCAAAATATATTTATTATTCTCCATTCACTGATCATTACAGAAATTCCCCTTTCTGTACCTCTGATCCCTCAATAGTTCTTCCACATTACTTACAGAAAATAATCAAAGTAGTATGAATTAAATATAGATTTAATTTAAAAATTTCTTTTCACTAGAGAAAAAAAAATCTTGGATCTTAACCAGCACAACATTTTGATTGTGCAATATAAATATAAAGGAAAAAAGTGAAATCTTAAGCTATCTGAGTGAGAGGAAGATCCAAGACTTTCTCTTGTGCTTAATCTAAAGCATGCAGCATGTATCAAGTGATATTTAATGTTTCAGATTTCATTCTGAGATCTCAGACCTCATTCTTTTCCAATGTCCTTTCCCTGAGAAAGTGCATGGAATTAGAGATGCAACAACTGAGAACTTAACTAGTCTCAATCGCTCATAGAAGCAATAACATATTTCTTCCCATCAGTCCCACAAATACTGAAATCTCCATCAAGTATTTATAAGACTTCCTTGTTACAGCGAAGTCAACACTCAAACGTGTGCACTTCGTGTGTGCCCTTTCCAGTCAATGCAGGAAAAAAGAAATCTTTATTTGGGAAGTTCAATAAAGTAAATCCAATTGCTTTAAGATGGACAGAATTTATGATCCAAGATATTTTTATAATAAAGAGTACACTTTTCAAGGTCTCTGGCTATTTCTCTCCCCTAATTTAACTGGAAAATAACTAGCTTTATTTGCTAAATTAATACTAAAACCTTCCACTTTCATCACAACCCAGGTAAAATTAGCATATTTCTTGTTATCAATTTTACTGCTATGTAAATATTGCCACCTGAGCAGACACTTTCTATTTTAAAAAGGTGTTGTGATTACATATGGTATATTCACTGCTATATTTAGTAAATTCTGTCATTAGTGTAGTCTTATCTGCATCCAAAAAGAAAGTTCAAGTCTTCGCAGTTGTGGTAGTTTGGGGTTTTTTTTTACCCCACAGGAGTTTCAATCATAATGCTTTTAGTTTTCACTTAATATTAGTAGATATAATCAGCACTTTTAGTGATGATTCTTAATTTTACATGTTTATAGATGCAATAATCAAGTTAATACACCAGAATAATATACAATTCATAATGCCAGAGTATTGTCCATGTGTTTTATTTGCTACCGTACTGCCTTTTATACCCTTTTAAGTATTTTTATTGGTTTTGGTAGTAAACTGCAGGGCCATGTTTAAGCTGTTCTGCACTATCTTGATTTTCTTGAACAGAAAAGTCAAGTTTCTCATCTTTTACATGTATATACTCCATTAAAATTCTACTCATACCTAGAGTGGGTTCCATGTAGCCACAAGATCTCCAGTTGGCAACATGTGCTACATACTAGTCTGTCTGAAGCAACAGGGGACAATTTGAATTCTGGCTGTAGCTGCTATATTCAGCAGAATTACACCTGAGATGAATTTGACCTGAAAGATTTCCTTTTCATCAGTGACATAGATTTGCTATTCAAAATTAAAGATAAGCACTAAATCAAATACAAACTGTATCAGCTTGTGAAGAAACTGTCTTATAAATTAGATGGTGCTGGGCTAAGCTAAAAAAAAATATCTGAGTGGCCAGAAATCAAGAAGGGCTACTAAATCTGCTGATCTATAATGTGAACAACTTGGAGCTCAGTGCATTTCCTTCATCAGAGAAGGAGATGTGTTCATAAGAGTCAGTAAAACAGTAAACACAGAACCAACTTTGATAATGGATGCCTAAGTCTGAAGGACAAAGTTTTAAGACAATCCAATAGTCAAAAGATGGGACAGACAAATTCAGATTAAGCAAGAGGTACAATGCTTTCTGAAGAGTGTTAACAATTAACACTTTGTCTTTTTTTTTTTTTTTTTGCTTGTTTGGTAGTGAAATAGCTGATCTGATTCATGCAAAATGAATTTTACTACCAATGTTATACTATTTATTTCAGTGGTTCATTCAAGTTTTATTATAGGAGAGTGCATGAAGGCTATTGTGCCACATCTAGCAGCTGGAAGCAATTTCTGACCAAGGAAATTAAGAAAGCTTGGTGTTAACACTACGGCAGTTTGCTAGTGCCGTTTTGAGTAAATTAAATATGGAGCAGAGAGGATATGCTTCGGTGCCTGGTGAGACCAAAATACACTTGGTAGACAAGGATTACACTTAAAAAACCCCCAAACTTATTACAACTTGGTGGTTTGTTTTTTTTAATTTACTTTAACAAAATATGATGATATTTAACATCTTCTATAACACCATCAGGACTGAGAAGCACAGAGCATGCCATAGCCCAGGAAGAGACAATACAGTTATCATTCAGTGATATCTTTGCTGTGCAATCTTATTGAAGGTTTGCTGGATCTTAATACACAATAAAGTTTATCATAGCATACACGATTTGTGTCTCTGCAGAACCCTCAATGTGTGGGTTTCCTGGTTTTCCAGGGGTTCCATTTATTCTCATTTAGACAGAATGTGTTGTAAAGTAAAATCTGTTGTCATATTTGGTATATTGTATATGATTGTCCACAACTTTAACAAATATATAGACACAATATAAGACTAGCATACTCTTTACATGAAACATTGAAAAATAAAAAAGTATATCATGTAAGGTCATTTCAAAATTGGACACTTGCTTGTACTAGGAAATCTAGGAAATGTTTTACATTGAATCTAGGAAATGTTTTACATTGAATAGACTGTGATACATTATGAACCACAAATTTATCACATAGTAATTCTATTATTAAGATAAAAGAAATATTGCATTTTACCAATATTAAGTTAATTTTTATTATACCTTTTTTTTTTTTTTTTTTTTTTTTGCATTGCCTAACTCTGGCAGAAAGCTTGTTCCCCGAAACTAAGCCCCTGAGGGTAAATACTAAATCATCCCAGGTGACTAGTAGAGAGGTGATTGACATCGAGCAGGTACAGTCTCTAGTCCAAAAGTTTTTTTAGAAGATCTTTTGCTCTTTTGTATCCTGATTGTCATTGGAATATCCTAGATGATTATAAGAAGAAAGTATGGTCTATGGGAATTCTGAGTTGCAAAATTCTGAGGGGAAAAAAAACCCAAAACAAACCCACAACAAAACACCACAAAACAATAAAAAGGTGCTGAAAAATAAGAATTAATATCTGTACTGAGAATAAATTAATAATCTTGGAATTAGCATAGGATCAAAAGGCAGCATCCAGAACAATTTCCTCCGGAGAGTACCTCCCTTTCCAAAAAGTTATGTTACTGTTCAGTGGGATTCTAGCAGGAATAAGTGACTGTTCTTCATGCTCTCTCATAGCAGCTATTACACTTGGGTTTCTGTTCTAAAGGCCCAAAAAATTCTTGGTAATTAACATGAAAGAAAATGACCTTTGTTACAAATGCTGCAAGGTAGAAGGCTTACAATGAAGTAGAAATGCTACTCCTTTTCCATAACCAAATAATAGGTGTAAAATTATTAATTATCTAAGAACAACAGCAAAATAATTAACTACTTTCTATAAATTTCTATATTGCTAAGAGTAAAATGCCACTCCTTGAAGTGCTACTTGTGAAATTCATGCCCTTCTGAGATGAGATCGTATTATCATGAAACAAATATTTCAGTTGTGAGGTTGAAAACCTCACTGGCATTATCTCCCCCAAACCCTCAGGCCTCAAAAAGAATGACATTGAGAAAAAATGTACATATATGTTTGCTTTTAGTACACATTTTAGCTTAGAACAATCTACCTTAATATCAGAGATATCTATATTTTTGTGGAAGACACAAATATCTCTGAAGTATTTTAATTCCATTAAAACTTTCTACTTTTTAATGATCTGTTTCCAAATATCTTCTTGAAATTGGAGCCAGAAGCATTACTATTACATCTACAACTGATAGAATAACAGCTTTGGGTTTTTTAATCAAAGAGAAATAACACTTTAGTTTTTCAAACAGAAGTCTACTAGTATTGAAGTATTTGCCATCTAGGATTTCCTACAACTGAAAATATAAACTGTTTTTGGAACTCAGTACTAGTGAGCAGCTAACTACTTAAGATTTCATTTAGCTATAAAGATTTTACATTATTTCAAAAACAAGGCATAATTTTTACAGAATTAACATATCCTTAGGTACGAGCAAGAAAGTAAAAGATGAAGAATAAAGGCAAAGAATAAATTATGAGAAACAAAGGCTCTGTACACCATAGGAACAATGATTAGCTGTCTCATGTTTTATCTCGGTATTTTATACTATACTTGGCAGCTTTAAGGGCATATTATTCAAAAAAAGCTATGGTAGATCACAAGTTCTTGCTCCAGGATGGGCCAATCTATTTGTCAGGCAGTTAAGAAAGAGTTAAAGAAATCTCAAGTGTTGATGGCATTGATAAAAATGAGCTTGATCAAAAAACTATTGGAATCTGTGAGATATTTGTTCACTGGTTTTGATGAAAGCATTATAAGAGCTTCTGACAAATATCTTCCTCATCATTCATTTGGGAACATACACTCTGTACCAGAACAATTTTAATTTCTTTCAACAATTACACCTCATAAAGTGTGGTAGAGGAAAGATCACTCAATGGGATTAGCCAGGATTTAAGAGAAACAGTTGTAATTCCCTATTTCTGCCACAAAAACTGGTCAAATTTTAGTCTCAGTGGAAGTTGTCAGATCAGTAGCGTTTCTGAGCCCAGCCATATCCCAACCCCAAGTAGGCTGCTCCGTTGCCTGCAAAGCTCCTGTTTTCTGGAGGAGGAAAACAATTCTAGGCTGAAAGGGCCTGGGGTTGGAGAGCCCCAGTCTGCATCTGACCTGGACAAATCAAGGCATAACGTTTTGGGAAACACTGTTGTATGTTTTTACCTCTCAAACAAGAAACATTATTGCCTTAATTTTCTATAAATAGAATAAATAATGCTGGTTAGTACTTCACCAAAATATTGCGAGGAGAAATACAGTGAGTTTTCATGCAATTTTATCCTGGTTTTAGCAGGGACAGAGTTAATTTCCTTCCCAGTAGCTGGTACAGTGCTGTGTTTTGGATTTAGGGTGGGAACAATGTTGATAACACACCAGTGTTTTAGTTGTGGCTAAGTAGTGCTTACACTAGTCAAGGACTTTTCAGCTTCCCATGCTCCACCGACTGAGAAGGCTGGAGGTGCACAAGAAG
>NW_008795018.1:6247366-6265143 GCF_000699145.1 Aptenodytes forsteri
ACCGTATGTGTGATGTGAGCCCTGCTTTCCTGGAGATGGCTGAACACCTGCCTGCCGATGGGAAGTAGTGAATGAATTCCTTGTTTTGCTTTGCTTGCGTGCGCAGCTTTTGCTTTCCCTATTAAACTGTCTTTATCTCAACCCATGAGTTTTCTCACTTTTACCCTTCCGATTCTGTCCCCCATCCCACTGGGGGGGAGTGAGCAAGCGGCTGTGTGGTGCTTAGTTGCCGGCTGAGGTTAAACCATGACAAACTTCTATATTAAAAATACCAACTGTGTAAGTTGTAACAGGTGGATGCAAGTTCACTGTATGGAGCTTATTACCTCCAGGTTAGCACTGTGGCAATAGGTCTTTTAGTAAAGACTTAAACATATGGCTTAAGCATAGAGACAAGCAGCTTACCTACGAAAGACTGTTGATCCCTAGAACATGCACCTTTAAGAAATGTCTCTCACACATGGATACCTACTAGTATGGGTATCCTGATAGCTATTAGTATAAATAGTGTTATAAGTTGGCTAGTTAGAATACCTGCATAGTAGTAAGGTATATTATTTCTTTTTTCTGCTTCTAGGCATATACACATGAATCCTCACAAAACTGAAAGCTGAAAGAAGGCCTGAAAGCCTCAGTCCAACAGAAAGTTTACAGTTCTGAATTTCAGCTTGAAGGACGTTCTTAAATTTCTGTTATGGATGATCTGCAGTCCCAGTCCAGTTCACAATATTTCTTCCTTAGACAACTACCCAGGTCTGAGATGTTGTTCACAGGTTTAACAATAGTCAACAATAGTTTACTATCAATAGTTTAACATGATAGGCATGGACGCAGGTGTAAGGAATGAAATGGAGCTTCCCCATCATTACTTGATCTTTCTCTCTCCATCGTTTTAGTTTAAGCCTGGGGCCTTGCTTGCTGGTGGGCCCCCAGTACCCCCAATACAATCTCACTGCCTGCACACTTAATACTAGCACCCCAACTCTTGACTAACCTCCTCCACAGATTGTACAAGATTGCTCAGCCTCTGCGATACAGTGTAGAGCATTTCACCTGGATCTTGTCTGTAGAAGACCCAAGTGACTTGGCCATATGCACACAGAAATGCTTGAGTTAGGCAGTTACTTGAGCCATCTTACTTAAAATAGAATTTCCCTAATTGATGAAGACAGAGATATGCACCTCTAGTGGGCAATTTGGCCCAATAAACTCCTGACTCACCTTGCAAAGGTCTGAAATCACCCTCCACTGACCATTAGAAAAGTCCTAAACCAAGGCATTTCAATTAAATGTCTAAAATTAGATGGTTGAAATCTAGTCCAAAACCTGGGTAGAGCTGGGAGTCAAAAATATCTCTGTCCCAGTCCACCTCTGTAATCACAACACCTTTCTAAAATAAGAAATGTCTGCTCAGGTGGCAATATTTACATAGCAGTAAAATTGATAACAAGAAATATGCTAATTTTACCTGGGTTGTGATGAAAGTGGAAGGTTTTAGTATTAATTTAGCAAATAAAGCTGGTTATTTTCCAGTTAAATCAGAGCAGAGAAATAGCCAGAGACCTTGAAAAGTGTACTCTTTATTATAAAAATATCTTGGATCATAAATTCTGTCCATCTTAAAGCAATTGGATTTACTTTATTGAACTTCCCAAATAAAGATTTCTTTTTCCCTGCACTGATTGAAAAAATTTCTGCTTGGTATTTTTTGCTGCATTTATTTTCCTCACAACTACTGGGCTGATGACAACTCACTTGTCACACTGCCGAATGATTATAATCAACTGATAATTGAGGCTTTGTGTTAGTTAGCCTTTGCAAATTCAATTTCTTTGGCTAGAATGGTATCATTACAGACAGATTTATAAATCAGTATTACATGTTAATTACCAATATCAGAAAATAATAGCTAAAATACTGTCCTGAATAAACTGAACGTTAAACATGCACAGAATGCATAAATAAATTGCTCTGTTCTTCCCCTTGTCTGAAATTTTGAGAAAATACTTATATGCTATTCAATCACATCATATAATTCCTACATTCAACCAAGTTGTGTGTTTTGGTTTGGTTTGGTTTGGTTTGGTTTTTACAAATCTTGGGGTGTTTTTGACATATTAAAAGGAGACAGATTTTAGAGGAACACTCAACAGTACTGTGTAAAGACAGAAAAGTTCTCAGATTGTTTGTTTCTGCTTTCTCACAGAAGGTAATCACTGGCACCTAATCTTGATTGCAATCACATTTTAATGACATTCCTTATCCTTCCTAATCTTTTGGTTTATAATTCTCTAACCTTCTAATGAATTTTAAAAGAGAGAGAGGAGGAGAGTGACTCAGTTTGCATGCGTGGTAATTGGCAAAAGGCAAAAGGGAGAGTCAATTATCTCAGATTATTAACACAGACATGCTACATCTGGTAGTGACTGAGTCTGTCCAGAAATACCTATCAAAGAAATTATTAAAATCAAGTGTTGGCAGATGTGGATCTTTACTCTCATAATTGCTTTCTTCTGATGTACAAGATTTGATAAAGTCTTTCAGTTTAAATTCTGGTGGTTTTTTTTAACAATATCTTGGATGTTCAAAAGGTTGTATGCACAATACATGGAAAATTTCCTAGGAAAATTAGACAACTGTATGTGTTTATTTAGATTTTCCCACTTGTACTGGCTTAAGCCCAGCTAAAATGATGTGGAAAGTAGAAACAATCTGTATTCTTAAAGTGCAGCTACAGCCCTGAAGGAAAACCTGCTGGGATTGGCTGCAGATGGCTTCATCTCAGAAGAAGAATGTGCCTCTTAAGAGTTGCTTGTTCTGTATGCATGATCAAGCAACAGTCAATGGTTTCCTGTGCCTCATTAGCTGTGGTGACAGGAAGAAGTATGATTCTCCCAAAATACCTGCCCTTCCTCCAAACTAAGGTAACACTGCATGGAGGAAACACTGAGAAACTTGAATTTCATGGTTTTGTTTGTTTGTTTGTTTTCATAGAGCAAACCAGGAAACAGCAAAAATTCAACAAATTAACAAAATTATTGTCAAATTCTTAACAAGAAATTAAATCGCATTATAGTAAGCTTGAGCTTTTGATATGCACATTGTTACCTTCTCTCATCCAATGGAAAGAAGAAATTATTTCAGTTGGGCTGATGCTAATTTTTTAATTTTTTTTTAGTTATAAAAATATGACACAACTTTTTAAAAAAAAAAAAAAAGTGCCGATGATGGAGATTCTCAAATGCTGCAGTATAACTCAGTATGCATGTAGACCAGGATTTCCTTAAATACCTTGTTCAATGTTCTGTATTTCAAACTGCGGGGACAAAGGCTGGACTAAAACTTCTTGGTTTTCTGTTAAAGCAGTGGTGCCTACGATGTTAGAAGGGGAATCAGCAGACACATTTAAGGCTCATAATTTTTTTGCTGAGTTGTTTGTGTAGTTGTAGTCAAGTTACTCTTTCTCCCTGTAGCTTTGCTACCCTTTCTACCATTTCTTTGTTTTCACCATACCTGCTAAGATTTGCATAATCCTGAAGAATGTGTTTAAAACGAATGAGTTGGTGCGTACCTTGAAAGATTCTCTCTATTGACTGTAAAGAAAAGCCTTTTGATTCAGATGTGACAGCTATGCTAAATTCTGCCCAGGCAGTTTGAGTCCTTGCCCCTAAACTAATATTTTCCAGTTTAAACACTTATTTCTCCTACATCTCACAAAATGAAATATGAACGTATAGTACTACAATGACCATAAGTTACAGTAGTCTAATGCAGCATAATTTTTCATAATTAAGAAAGATACACTTATTTCTAACCTTGAAAGTTTCTGAGATAACAGACTTGAAGTCCTGGCAACCTCAGGAATGCTACTGTAAGTTGCAATGGATCCCCCAGAAAACATACAACTGGCAACCAACGTATCTAGTTCACAGCTGAAATATCACAACAAATTAGTCCCCCAAAATTCTTATTGAAAATGCTATATGGTGTATTTATGCTGTTTTTTTCCATGGGAAACATGTCCTACACAGAACAGATAATGATACAGTATCATGCAGAGATTTTTTTGGTATTTACTCAGAATGAACTGTGCAATATGTGCACTCACTCTTTCGTTTATCATTTAGAATTCTATGTTACATTCTAATAATGCTTCTCCTAAGTAATTATGATTCTTACCATCAGCTTTATTTTTCTTCATATATATGGTGGTTTTTTTTCCCCCACATACCTATTAATATACACATTTATATAAAACTATAAATTATTCTGGCAAGGGAGATTGAGTACTTCAGTCAAATATATGTGCCTAACTTAAACCTCACTTTGAAGGTAAACAACAAAATAGATGTGCACATACCATTGAAAGGATTGACAACCTAGAATTTCTCATTCAGTGGGGTTGTAGCTGTCTGGCTCTTTAGAAAGTCAATTAGCTGCCTTAATTAAGCGCCTTAATAGAGGCCTAGAAGCCTAATATTGAGAACCCATTTAAAAATTCTTGGCTATGTGATTAGGAAAAAACTTAAATCATAATGTCAGTTACATATGTACCAGGGTCTTTTTGTTTCATGTACTTAGTCTGTAAATACTCAATAAATGTATATGTTAGATATTTTGTGAGAAATAATATGCATATTGTATTATGAATGCCAGACTAATTTTTTTAAAGAGGCTGCAGCCTGCCACATGTTATACTGAAAACACTTATAGCTATTAGAGTTATTTTTTGTCCTCTTACATATTCCTTCACTGGCTTAAATGATTCAGTGCTCAATTACAGTGTTCTGATTTTTTCCACCTTTCTCATACTTAGTGATATCTTACATTAAACGAGGCATAATAAGTTTACTTGTACATTAAATTAGTAATGAACACAAACAAGTCATAGAATTAATTTTTTTTTTTTTTTTTTTAGTACAAGTAATCAGGAACCTAACGATATGAGAGCAGCAAGGACTGTATACAACAATAAAGTTCTTTATGAGACCAATGCTGTAGCAGGAAAGAAAGTGAGGATTTTTTTATTCAGCATCCCTGAAAAGACTTGACTGATCTTTCCTATTACACTAGCGGTAAGTGTAATGGGAATTGTTAGGGGCACTGTTCTCTCTTTATTCCACAGAGGTTAACTGCTGGTCACCTCCTTCTGCTGTCACCTCTCTCTACTCCACAGGTGTGGAGTATTCTTTTCTCTCAAGTGGTCTGGAAAGTGAGGATTTTTTTATTCAGCATCCCTGAAAAGACTTGACTGATCTTTCCTATTACACTAGCGGTAAGTGTAATGGGAATTGTTAGGGGCACTGTTCTCTCTTTATTCCACAGAGGTTAACTGCTGGTCACCTCCTTCTGCTGTCACCTCTCTCTACTCCACAGGTGTGGAGTATTCTTTTCTCTCAAGTGGTCTGATTGATTACCATAATTACATTATTCTCAGAGCAACTGTAACTGGTATTTAGTTTGGATTTTGTTGCTTTTTGTCAGACCTGATAAAAGCATTCTGAATATGTGTGTGAATATGCATGCATATGTGTATGTGTTGTCAAAATCTGTCAGCTAGAAACTAGCAATCGCTGAGAAAGATAAGCTTAGTTCTAGCACCTTGTGTTTTCATGTTGTCTATTTATCCATCTATCTATTTACCTGATCTATCTGTCAGGATAGTGTACAATAACTCTCATATCTATATGCTTTATAATGCTGTTAGTGATGAATTGCTCAGTGTTGTAAGTTACTCTTTTCCTTTATACCTTGCATAAAATAGTTGTCTTTGATTCTTCATATTATATAGTTTTCCCTTTGATTTCCTCCAGCCATGGAAACACCACTGGAAACTTTCTGCTTCAAAGGAATTCAAATTGTATATTATATATCCATGCGTGTTGAAGTATGGCATATCAACACAGTGGGTTTTTTCTGGAAAACACTGCTAAAATGGCACAGCAGAACAAAAGGGACATAAATGATCAATAAGTTACATAAACAATTGAGAATTTATATAACATTTTGAAAATGTATATCTTTCTTTTTATATATCTCATAAGAATAATAATATAATGTATGCATACTATGTTATGAGATAACCACACATAAGGTCACACTCCTATATAGAATTGAAATAAGGCAGAATGAGGAACTGTTCTTTTCATCCATTACAAACAGGAATAACTTCTATGAAAACAGGTTTTTTGAATGAGAGAGCAAAGCAAAGAAAATATAGGAATGAAAACCATTCTAGGTAAGTACATTCCAGTATGTACAGAGCTGATCACTTTCCAGAGTAGAAAATCCGAGATCATGGCTACATAATGCTTGTGGGTACTGTGCAAATATTCCCAAGCCAGGACAAAGCTCTCAAAGAGAACTTTGACACAGTAGAGTCTTTGCTGTATGCCCAGGCTAATTAGCCAGGCTGAAAAGCAGACCATGCAGTCTGAACCCAGTGAGGTGTGGATGCCACTGTACAGCTCCCGGGATCAGATGAGTGTATCTGCATATTGCTGTCCCAGCAGTGTTGGACTGTGGTTACGTGTTAAAAAAATAAGAATAATAATATAATGTATGCATACTATGTTATGAGATAACCACACATAAGGTCACACTCCTATATAGAATTGAAATAAGGCAGAATGAGGAACTGTACTGTTCTTTCATTACAAACAGGAATAACTTCTATGAAAACAGGTTTTTTGAATGAGAGAGCAAAGCAAAGAAAATATAGGAATGAAAACCATTCTAGGTAAGTACATTCCAGTATGTACAGAGCTGATCACTTTCCAGAGTAGAAAATCCGAGATCATGGCTACATAATGCTTGTGGGTACTGTGCAAATATTCCCAAGCCAGGACAAAGCTCTCAAAGAGAACTTTGACACAGTAGAGTCTTTGCTGTATGCCCAGGCTAATTAGCCAGGCTGAAAAGCAGACCATGCAGTCTGAACCCAGTGAGGTGTGGATGCCACTGTACAGCTCCCGGGATCAGATGAGTGTATCTGCATATTGCTGTCCCAGCAGTGTTGGACTGTGGTTACGTGTTAAAAAAAACAACAACAACCCCCCCCCCCAAAACCCCCCCAAAAAACCCAAAACAGGCAGCAGGCAAGTTCAGCATTGAACTGGTGATCATTTACATTGCTTAACTGATGGCACTACTCGTGATGGCCTGGCATTAGCCAATGTCTATCACCACCGAGATAATGTCCAGACCTGGTTCAGGAGAGATCTCTTCCTACAGGTAATACGGACAGGAACTTCCAGGACTTAAATAAACTTCCAACAAAACAGTCTTTACATCGTGAGACATCCACCCCTGTCCCAAGGCAAAGCATACATAGCTGTGATTTCATGTTATACAAACATAGCCCTCATATTAAATCAGGCACTTTGAATGGAAAAACAAGACGTATGAAATACAGGAATTATATTTTATATCTACATCTAATCAAGATCCAAACACTTTGGTGTGGCCATTGTCAGTTTCTGTTGCTTGGCTTCAGGGCCAAATAACGGTCCCTGGCTCTATTTTTTTAGCAGCATAGACAGATACACATCATGATAAAATGACAAATAATGTGCAGTGCAGCAAAGATTCTGTTTAACCTTTAATATATATTGAATGAGTTTAAAAGCAATTACTGCACACAAACTAAATTTCACAGACTAGAAAAGTAGCTTTAACCTGGAATGTACACTACCTTTCCTGTCATATGGCAAATTTAACATTGTTCTAATGCATTTTTGAATGAGCAATTTAGATTTAGTTTGAGACGCAAAGATTTCTGTTAGGGAAAGAGAAAGTAATATCCCAGTGTGAGATTTTTTTAGACTGACATGACCTTATCAATTTCTACCATCATTCATAAGCTGTTCAAGAAAATGCATCTTCTAGAAACTTTACAGAAAAGACTTCTGAGTTATAAAAAACCCAGTAGAGAATAGGTATTATAGGTTCCCCTCTCTACTGATCCACAGAGGATGGGTTGTTAGAGTCCTCAGCTGCAAAGTCATGGATTTTTAGTTCAAGGTTTTAACACAGGAGGTCTCCAGTTTGATCCTCGTGTGTCAGCCCAGCCTAAGGCTGTCATGAAGGCACATTTATAAAAGTGTACAAAACAGTGCAGAGAAAAATGCAGTCTGAAGTAAAAACAAGTCAATCAATATTGTTTCAGAAAAAAAGAAGGCTGTAATAAGTCATGGAGAATTAATATTAATTTACAACTATGTGGAAACAAAACAGAGAAATCATGCCTGGTGGCATGACCCTCTGGCTGCATTGTTTGTTTTCAGAGCTGTTTTCCTTCCTGAGCCTTCTTGAGATTTTTTAAAAATTTATTTATTTATTTTGGAAAAATTTAATAAGCTGTTTCTCATAGGAGACATGTTTCTAATGATCTTAGGGAAAAATGTTAGTACTTTTTTACTCCCTGACTTCAGTTTGTGGGAAATGGGGGTTTTTTCCTGTTCCTTTCAAGCATTCTGTCATTTGCTGACTCACCAAGAGTCCATAGACTGCTAGATAGTTATTTATTTTCTTTGAAAAACTACACACATGTGCACAGAACAGTTTCAGCACAGGGGGTCATTTATATTTTAAGTTTTGTGGTTCTTCATAGATTTAATTTAGAAGTAATTCTGTCCTGTTTGGGTCTTTTCCCTCTCTTTGGCAATTTCCCTTCATGACATATATTATACCTACATCAGTGTATTGATTTGCAGAATACCTCTGCTATTTGGAGATGCATAGTCTTCATTTGCTGCTCACAGACATGACGATGACTGAGTTTTTATCATGCCACCTGTTTGAAACAGACCTTCCTTGAAGACTAGAGGAAAAATATGCTATTATCAGAGCCGATTTTTTTCTGGTCAAATGGCTATCATTAAGATGTATGAGGCAGAACCTGACAGATCATCTAGGATCCATTTTTCAGCAGTAGAAGATAATTACACTGATTTTACAAGTGAGCCTAGAGATTCCTAGAGAGAGTATATTTGGTTGTTTTTCACTGGACAACTCTGTAAGAAGCCCTAATACTTGATATTAAAGTAATGTTTCATAAGATCTGCTGTACTGGATAATAAATAACAGGAAAATTCTCGTGCTTCTCAGAGGAGGGAGTTTATTAAGAGAACTATTCGGAGAGATATTGCAGCTGTAGTGAGAATTGCAGTTTTGGGCATAGTGACTAGCTGCTGCTGCTGCTGCTTGTCCCATACTCTTCCCTCTTGCTACCTGTTCTCCACTCCTTGAGTGCCATTCAGTTTGCCTTGCTAGAGGAAGAGATCAGCTTAGTTAAACTTAGTCTATTACTCCAATTTTGTGACCAGTTTTTCATGGGTTATAATTTTGTGAAATTTAAAAGCATTTGGAAAAAAATTTTACAAGTGATTTCTCTGCCTCAGGCTAAATATTTTTTACTTATGAAAAAATACATTGTTTCATTTGCATTCAAAACCAGATTATAAGCATTTCTGGAAATCACTGGGGTTTTTTCCATGCTTTGTGATATAAAGTTTGGTAAGAAGGTGGATAACATTTGCATTGAAACTAAGTTTCTGTATTTTACTCTGCAGTAAATAAACCTGATACTCAGTGCAATGTCCGTTCTGTACTCCATGTGAAGCAGGAATGCTATAGAAAAGGTGAGTTATAAAAAAGTAATGAATGCCTATGTATACAAAAGACTTGCAAAATAAAATTACACAAGCAACTTCAAATCTGTCATTTCTTTTCATCTCAACAACTGTTTTTGTGCCATCTGTAGCGAGGTAGCATGGTTTCTGAGGAAGTCTGCACATATTTTTAACATGCACTTGTTAACTACAAAGATTTTTATGATATCTACAATAGGAAATTGGTAGATTTCCCATTCCTTTTGAAACCTGGCTATCACTTACCCAAACCCTGGAGAAGGAATTCATATCACCTGCTTTTAAACATTCACACTGTAAACATTTCTATCTGAGCTAGTCACTATATGCTCCTTTTATAGTTGTTCCTCAATAGAGACAGAGAGTCACTTTTAGATATGTTTTATCTGCTTTAGATGCCTATTTTGATATGAAATGAATTATGTTCAGGAAGTGCATATTTTTTCTCTATTAACTTGAAATGACATTTAGGATGACTAGCTCAGGTATAGAAGTCTGCAGTGTATACAGCTACACTTGATACAAACTGATTCAACTGCAGGAAACCACTAAAGGAAACTTCTGGTCTGTCTTTGCACTTAATAATCTCATTGCATAGACCTGCCTTGGAACAAGTTCTGTCCTTCTTGAGTATAAGGCAAATGCTTGCTTCTGTGATTTAATCTAGAATGATACAGTAATTTATGCATCCAATTGATATTATTAGTTTCAGTGTCTCGTCTCTCCCCTTTTTATGTTTGCTGCTGATTGTGGAAGGAGGTAGTAAGCATTCATTTACTAATTGTCTCTTATTAATAACCAATCCTATTAGGGAAGGAAAACAAGCATTTCGCTTCCTCAGTTTGTTCATTTTCATTTCCTCTTCATTAACACATTACCCTTGTCACTCAAGGAAGACCTTCATACAGAGTTAAAACCAGAGAACTCCAAGACTGTTTTTATTTTGTGTAAATCTCTTTACATTGCCAGATGCACTCCTAGATGCAAGAAGTTTGGCAAGGATGAGATGTTTTGTTTTCTGGATGCTTAGCTTAAGAAACCAAAGAGTCTGGAGTGCACAGCAGCTACAAACTCTACTGTTCTCATTTGAAACTGGCAGGGTTTAGCACTTCTGAATGGTTTAGAGCCTATTATCTTTAAAAATCAGCTACCCCCCCTTCTGTATATAGTAGCAAATTTTGTATATCGTTTTAAGAGCCATATCTTTAAGATCTTTACATCTATTATGGAATCTGAATTGCATTACAGTGAAGGGGAAAACATAGTACTTTGAAATTGGAGTACAGTTTCTTTGAAATCCCAAGCTATTCAGGTTTTAATCCTGGTTAAATACTAGGGGGAAAAACAAAATCGTATTACAAATATCATAATGGCTGCAGCCCTCCATTTGAAAGGACTGTATTAGCCCAGAGAGCTATCAGTGGGTCACTGATAACCAGTCATGGAATAACACTCATGCAGGTAGGGTTCCAGTCTGAGAGGGGCTTCTGCACCTGAGGAGGCACTGGCAATCACAGTCTTTTTGGAAAGTCTTATTAGAGGTCATTTGGGGCTTAATTGCAGTTTGCAGTCATATAACAAGTTTCTTTTTTCATAGCAGTCACATTTTGCTGCACCCTCTTAGAGGTGAGTAACAAGAAGACTCTTTCTCACGTTTTACACAACACTGCTGCAATAGAGACACCGGTCCTGCCACGTGACAGGTTGATCTATGTAAATAGAGGAGAATTGCTTAGAAGAGGAACTTTCAGAGGCAGGGAGGGAAGGACACTTTTTCATGTCCAGATATCTTTCCGTAGAAAGGAAAGGATATATAGAGAAGTGCTGACCAGCTGGATTCATTTGCTAGATGGTTGCTAGAGCTTCATTCAGAAAATGGGTCAACATTAAAGGCCAAATACTTTCACTAAATACCTTTTGCCTCTGGGAAACATTTCCGTTTGAAAAGAACAACTTTTGCAATGAAGTACATTTTATGTACAGTGTTATAATCTGTTCCATATTTTACTGGAGTTTCAGTGGCAGGCCAATAAATGTGCAAGTGATAACAAGTATGATAGCTATGATGGAATTTAGGTTTGTGGGTTTTTTCATTAAATGATAGACATACACCTTGGCATTGAAGAGATTTTAGTATATGTTCGAAGAAGGGGTGGATTCCTCTGAGAGGAAAGGGACTAATCAGGTTAAAAGGGTTGATTTAATACTACATTATAAATCAATAATGTGAAGTCAAGAGATTCACACAAAATATATTCATGAAGATTTTTTTTTTGAGACTTCTAGAAGCCACAATCTCCCCCTGCATCTGCATCGACATAATTGGAACTGGGACTTATTTAGAATTTTAGTTATTTTAATGGAGCTAATTATTATTTCAGCCTAAGACTTGTTCAGCACAGTGGGGAGGTAACATAGCATGAGCTAAGACCATTAAGCTTCCGTGGCTAAGATAGTCATTTTAGGCCTTATGTAGTATTTTAATGCAATATTTATCAGAATCTACAGTGAAGGCAAAAAGTATATGCCTGAGGAGTTTATTTACTATTCTTTTTGCAGATTCTCTTAGAAATATAATAAAGACAGGAGTAATTTGTTTATTGTTTTCTTTTAATGGAGGAATTCTTATTATTATTTTATGAGAACTGTCAAGTATGCATATATATCTGTTTTACAGAAAAACTATTACAGCCATATTCCTAGTATACAGGCCCAGACCATGGGTGGTGAAACAAGAAGAAATAGTAAAAATATAATTCCTCCTATTGCTTCTCAAACACATGGTCTTTCACAGAAATCTAAGGGATTCTGATTTCTAGTGCACATCAACTCTTGCCTGTTTCTTGGTCTGAGTTTCGTTCTGTGGGACCGAGCAGACAAATGTTCTTTGGTCCTCATTCTGCTGGAAATACATACTGAAGTCCCAGAAGATGACCCTCCTCCTTACATTTAAAGCTCTAGAAGAGACTCCAAAGACTTCCAATGTTCTTGGAGCAGTGAGGTTGATTGCCTAACTGTAAGGGTTATAACATTTAATACTGTAACAAGGAACTTAAAGGGGATGCATTTTGTGAGTTGTCAAGTGATTTTAACTCTCTCTAAACTCAGTGGGAACAGAAAGGAGTCAGCACACGTTTGGATTATATCCCAAGATAAACTCTTCTGTGCTTCAGTTTCTCGTATGAGTAGAAAGCCTGTAAATAAAATGCAATGAAGTGAATTTAATCTAACAGTAACAATGCATAGCAATCAGAAATGTTCCATAGTAAAAGCAATGAGATTCTCATGGAAATGGATTGAGAAATGCATCTCATTTGAGTTATCTGCACAGCCTCCATTAACAAAGCAGCAAGCACAGCACAAATACTGTAAACAGCTGAATGAGGTACAGATGCCCTTTCCTAATTCTGTGAACCTATTTCAACCTCCTACATTGGTTGAAAAAAAATGTTCGTACATCAACACAGTAGCAATTCAGCACTATGCCTTCAGAAGAAAAAAAAAAATCTGAGTAGTGTAGTTTACCAATAAAAACACATCCATTTTGTGTCTAGTGAAACATTCCTTATATTATTCCTGAAACTTGCTAAAATTTTGCATCCATTGTCATCTGTGCGTACACAATGACTTTCAGTTAACCACGTAAAATTATGTTTCTCCAGTGGGTAGTTTTGGAAGCCTTTACTTCATTGAGCTGTTTGGTTTATTGTGTTCTGTTCTCTTTTTTTCTTTTCTTTTTCATTTCCAGGAATAACTCTGCATTATGGGTGAAGATACCTGCTGTTTTTCTTGAAATTAAAATAACATCTTTGTTATATAATGCATAAAATTTCTTTTCAAGCTTTTTTTTCCATAATTATTCTCAATCTCTAACATAGGAGTGTTTGACCTATGGCCTGGGTGCTGTATATAGCTCCCAGGACAATTTGTTTCATTCTGTTTGTGGCATTGTATGCCTGTCTCTCAGCCCACATTTTTAAGTCCTGTGTTCAACATTATGGCTGGTACATGTTTGGTCACAGGGTGACAGAGGATGTGGCATTCCCAATACCGCTCACATTATTTCTTATGGTCTTCTACAATTTTTGCTATTCTGTTTCAGGAACTTCATCCAACTCAGCCAAGGAGCAGGAGAAACTAATATGCGTGTAAGTCAGATATATAGTGTAGATACTGAATACCTAATCTTGTGGTAGAGTGGGAAAGCAGTACTCAGACTCTTTTGCTCGTGGAAATGGTTATGTGACAGGTGTAACCACAGAGCCTGTTTTAATTTCTTCAGTCTGTTTATAAAGCAGAAGATCCAGTTTTGTTAAACAATTTATCACTCAGGAAAACAGGATGATAACATCCTGCTTCTCTGTGGTTCCTTCTGGCTTTCACTTTTTCCAGGTCTCGCAACATTTAGCTCTTCTCTAAAGCTGTGTCATTGTCCAATATTTCACTTGCAGTCTGCTCATTTTATGAAGTTATTTGCTGAAAAAGGAAAGCCTGAAAAAAAAGAAAACAAATGTTCAGAAACAGAATGGGAAATGCTATACAGACTTTTTGTTTGTTTGTTTTACATTGCATTACTTCAAGAGATTCCACGGCTATTTTTCGGTTTCAGTTATGATTTCTGAATGCTTGCAATAATCTCAGCTTCTTTTCTAGACATATTCTAATACATGTTATTGTTAAAGTTGCTTGACTTCTGCTTTCTGAACTCTTTCCCAGAAAATGTCATTTTCGCTGCCTTTCTTTCAATAATTCTACAATTAAAATGTGTTCTTGAAATTGTACTGCCTCCGTCATGGTAAAATTTTTTATCATGCAGTCATTGTCTGCTCTTCATAGCTTCTTCTTTTTTTTATTGCATTTTTGCTGCACTTTATTGTAATCAATCAGTACTGCTGTCTTTCCCCATCCTATTTCATCACTTTAAGCCATTTTTCCTTCTCTCTCACAAGCCAACTGTATAAAACATCATTTGTCTTATCTATCTCTTACCAAAAAAGCATTTCCAGTCTTTCACTGGAAAATATTCCCTGTGTCACGGCATTTTCTTTTGTAATCTTTCTCTTTTCTCACTCAAGAAAGCCTCACTACATACATCCAAGGACTATATGAGGAAACTTTATGTGAATAAGGTCAATCAGACATTCTTGGATTTCATATTCTTATAAACTGAAGATGACTTTTAAAATTTTCAGAATAATTAGTTCATAATTTTAATTTTTGTAAGGAAAAAAAAATCCCATGTATCTTTGTATGGCTTGTATGTTTTTGTTCTCTGAAATAAATTATTTTCCACACAATGAAAGTGCAATACTTTAAAAACAGACTCTGAGCCACAAAGCTTTCATAAAGAGGAAAGGAAAAAGAAAAGGAGGGAAAAGGAAAGGAAAAGGAAAAAAAGGAAAGGATGCAAAAGAAACCCTCCAATTGCTCACCACCAACCAACCAATGCCCAGCCGGTTCCTGAGCAATGGCAACCCTGCCAACCTCCCTTCCTGCCGCCCTCCCAGATTTATTGCTGAGCATGACGTCATATGATATGGAATATCCCTTTGGTCAGTTGTGGTCAGTTGTCCCAGCTGTGTCCCCTCCAAACTTCTTGTGCACCCTCAGCCTATTCGCTGTCGGGGCAGAGTTAGAAAGAAAAGGCCTTGACCCTGTGCAAGCACTGCTCAGCAATAACGAAAACATAGGTGTGTTATCAACACTGTTTCCATCACAAATCCAAAACACAGCACCATACAAGCTACTATGAAGAAATTCAACTCTATTCCAGCCAAAAACAGTACAAAGTGTTAGTACTTCCATTATAATCTTTAGAATTTTTTTGGCTCATGACAATCAAGCAGATCTGCTTTTGGGCTGAAACAGGAATATAGATTTATGTATACTCTGAGACATAAGTTTATTTTCTATCACACTCAGAGAAAAAAGCATTTTTTAACTTCTAATTTCAGTGAATAAATTAAAAGTAGACACAAAGTAGGAAGCTATTACACCTGCAGTTGCATGGAAAATTTCCACCATTACTAAACATATAAATACAGCTCCAAGTTTGCAAAATAACTGAGCAGTAGATTGTGATCTGGAAACTGACAGGCACATTGGAAGTGATTAAGAAAAGAAGCAGAATTCCTGTAATGGATACTTGAGAACACCATTGCTATCTTTAGCCTTTGTGTCTCTCAGCGTGGTGTCAGTGCCCGTGGGATCATTGGAAGGCATTGCTTACTGGGCAATTTCTGCAGGTAGGAAAGGGGAAGCCTCCCTCAGACTCTTCCATCTGCATAGCCTGAGCAAGCTGTGATCTTGCTATATCAAATGCTATGTACACAGAAGATGTTTCCATAAAGCGAGCAAGGATCCTGTAAATCTGTCATATGCAGGAGAATTCACAAGTCAAATGGAATACATAATTGCATTTTCTGGTTCTGATATTATTTGAATAATGTTCTGGAGCCCCAGTGTATTACAGCAGAAAGCTGGCAAGTATTAAATGACAGGAAAGCATATCATGGAATGGAAGGACTTTTTTTTCTAAGGAAGAATAAGTGTTTGTTTTTCTGCAGTTTGACCATAGCTGATTTACAAAAAAAGAGATGATATGGAAGAAAGCATAAGGCTTTCCTCCTGCACCACTCTTTAAGCAGGCACAAGAAAGATGTGAAGATACAGTTTTTCTGAGATGTGAGTCAGCTCTAGCCCTGGTATCACTTGCAGTGGCTCTGAATTGCACTGCTGTTGTGTGTCTTTGACTCTAACGGAGACTTATTCCGCATGCCACTACCTAGATTTGAGCAGCCACCAATACAGGGGAAGGAAAGCAAGAGGCAGAGCCTAATACGGTGCAGCTATGCCTAGCCAGAGTTACCCTTGCCTTTGGAATTATCTGTTGTGAATGTTTAGAGACAGTATAGCTATAAATGATGCAAAACCAATTGTTCACTTGAAAATCTGGTCCACTGATGTATTTAATGTTATAAAAATTGTTAATTATACCATACAGCAAAAGAATACAGCATATCCAATAAAACATCAGTTAGATAATATTTAAGTACATGTAGTTGTAAGTATACTTACTATCATCAAGTAAAGTCTAATTATAGCCCATTTGGATTATTTGGAATTAATTTTTCATCTGCAATTTGTAATATGCAGACTGTTGCAAAGGTTATTGGTCTAGTTGTCCTCTTATTTACTTTAATGCCAAGTAATATCTTAAAAACCAGCCAGAGTATCACTGTGTTGCATCACAATCAACAACTGAGCCAAAATTAAACAGTCATCCTAAGCATATTTTCTGTGCAGGTATATTCACTCTGGGAATTCTTCATATGGTTTGTTTTTTTATTATCACAACTTTAGGATGCTGAGACCTGGCTACAGAAATGTTGAAAAATATATGCTCAGTTTTTAGGAGAGAATGGTATGTCCATGTGGCCAGTTAAGATGCTTGGTAGAGGTTTTTATTTCCTTCTTAGAAGAACATAGGTTTATTAAATTTTTAATCCTGTACTAGAATTTTGTAAGAAATGCACGTTAAATTGCAATCTTTATAACAAGCATTTCTGAAGAATCTACAAAACTGGATTGTGATGCCATATAACTGAGATTTCCTGTTTAGTCTCCCAGCTTTGGAAAGAGAAAATAAAACAAGAGCACATGGTATGATGAGACTGACTGAATAGCATGCAAAAGTTTGGAAAGAACGCTGAAAAAAAAAATTATCCAAGCAGCTAACTGCAAAATGGATTAATATGCAACATGAACAAGATAGATTTACAAGTTGATCAAGTCAATCTAAAATAATACATTTTCTTGATATACTTGTTTTCCAGAAAAAGGATCTTAGGTGCTTTTGATGAATAGAATAGAATAGAATAGAATAGTTCACTTGGAATGATCAACCTACAATGATCATCTAGTCCAAGTGCCCAACCACTTCAGGGCTGACTAAAAATTAAAGCATTGTCCAAATGCCTCTTAAACAATGACAGATATGGGGCATCGACCACCTCTCTAGGAAGCCTGTTCCAGTGTTTAACCATCCTCTTGGTGAAGAAATGTTTCCTAATGTCAAGTCCGAACCTCCCCTGATAGAGCGTTGACATTAAAAAAAAAAAAAAAGTA
>NW_008795018.1:6265212-6303587 GCF_000699145.1 Aptenodytes forsteri
GACATTAAAAAAAAAAAAAAAGTACATTTTTAACATAGCTGAAGAAGATGGTGCTTAGTGTAAGAGTCAGAAGGTGAAGAACTTGACCAAAGGGAGACTCAACACTAATGAAAGAAGAATTCTTGGGCTGGAGGAACAGGACAGGTGAAGTTGCTTAAGCATGAATTTGATGCTGCACTTCTACTGAATTTTCTTTATTAATTGGGAACAAAAAGAAATAGTATGTTAATGAGATTCCCTGGTGACACAAAGATGCCATTACCACAGAACAAGATTGAAATGAGTGGTATAGTAGAGAATAATGTTCATGGAAGATGATTGTTTATATATTGTCTATCTATTATTTGGATAACGTGGAGTTTATTCATTTATCCTTTCCCTGCCTAGAATCCAGAACTTGTTTTGTGTGTGTATATATATATATATATGTATTATTGTATTAGTGGGCTATCACAGAAGTGGATGAAAAGGAATATAAAGAAGCGCAAGGAATAACAGTACAAATTTTTACACACCCAGGATGATGATCAGACTAAGCAGAGGAGGAGAAGATAGGTATATTTCCCAGTTACATAGTTAATTTGAACCACCAATGTGGGCATGAAATAGGCAATTGAGATTCTGGAGTTCATCAGGCAAGGTATTTTATTCTAATTCTAATGCCATTTTACAAAGCCTAGGACATTTTTTATCTGTAATAATTTGTAAGAATTTCTTCAAAGGTTGTCATCATGAAGTCAGTCCACAGTACATCTACAGAAGGGCTATTACAGTGAACAAAAAAGTGAAGACTCTTACTGAGTAGAACAAGAGAGCTTGGCTGAGAGAATATATGACTGCTCTCTGAAAGTATATCACAAGTATATCACAAAAGTCAATATCAGATAGAAGTTAGAAAAAAGATGTGAGCCCAAACAACAAAGCTAAAGGGCAAACTTAAGCAAAAGAAAAACAGAGTTTAAAAGGGATGCAATTTAATTTGGATTGAAAATCTGCAGATTTCTAACCATTGAAAGACTGAAATAGTAGAATATATTCCAATAAGAATATTAGGAGCAAACCCAATAACTATTTTTTAAGATGGAAGTATTAAAGTTAAGAAAGTTATGTAATCACCTGCACTGGCAAATCATTTGACTAGATGGCTCAGGAGATTCCTCCTTCTTCTATGTTTTACTCAGATTTCTGAGCTTCTCATACCCCTCTTGTGTCCTCCTGTGCTATATCAAGGACTGTCACCAGTCAGGTACCACCCATAGGACCCATAATGTCCTGCAGTTACATATGCCACAATTCTGAACCATGAAAAAGTTACAAGGTCACATTAGGCTTAGAATCTGTCCACAGTCACAAGGTCTTCTAGCTTTTTTCCCTTTGAAATATAGGAATATGGTACTGTTTACTTCCCTAAGAAAAAAAAAGTTACAGCTATTAAATAAATAAATTAAATTAAATTAAAATAAAATAATTAAAATAAAATAAAATAAAATAAATTCAGTTATAAAACATTCAGAAATTTACTTTCCAAGCTCAGTAAAACCTAGAATTAGCACTTAGGTTTAAGCACCACATGTGGTACACTTTTTGGGACTAGACAAAAATTTTCCTTATCTACCTGAGGTGGCACTTATTTTGTAACATACTTGTGTAAATAAATACATATACTGGTCTAATCTTACTCTTTTTTCTGTTTTTATACTTCTATTCCTCTTAACGGCTACTGTAATCCTCAAAAAAACCCTTTTAACCATGTTTACATCTTGGTTAAGGGAAAAAGGAAAAAAGCAAGCATAAATAATTTCTTCATGGAAACTGATTTGTCTCTGTAATTTGTGTGGGTGGAATTTATGCAAATATATTTGATGTCAAAACAAAGTTTGAATTTTGATTCACAGTGCTGTTTAAGGTGTTTAGTTCTGTGTATATCAATAAGTTAAAATAACTGCTAAAAATGATTATTTTTTAAAACACTAGAATTTCATTCATAGAAACTTGTAACTGAATTTTGCAGCAGTGAAGAAAACAAACAAGAACCCAATGCAATATGCAGCAGTTCTGAAAGGAAGGGTATTATTATTATCCCTCTTTTAGAGATGAGATGTGGCATGGAGAAGTGACATGATTTGTAAGAGGTCACGCTACAGTCTGGTGGAGATGCAACCTTGGGTTTCTGACTGCTGTTAACACAAATAAAAATTACTCTGATAATGCAAGCTCATTTCCAGTATGCAGAAAGTTAGTTAATAATGAATCATAAAACCATTGCTCAGTGAAGCATTGCTGGAAATCACTGCTAGTGGGTTTGCAAGTTAATATTTAGGACCATTGTCAGAAGCATTAGTTTTTCACTCTGCAGCACAAAGAGATGGAGTATCAGTGTTCTTTTCACATTTAATCTTTAACAGATGACAGATCTTAGAATGAAAGAAAAATAGATAGAAATTAATAATAATATTTTAAATAAAAGCCGTAAGATGAATGTGATTAGCCTGATTTAACATCTAAGGACTGAATATTAATTTTGAAAGTCAAACACTTTGAACCTTTCCTTTGATGTTTTATGGCAAAATCTTTGTTAGTTTTGTAAGTTTAGTAAGCATTCACCTATCTTTCAGCAAGTGGGTTTATTTCTTATATGATTTTTTCTAAATACTATACTGAACTAAGATCTTAGTGGTGGAAGACTAGTGACTGATCTGGTTATGAAGGAATGGAAATAAAACAGGATTTACCCAGGAAACGATTTGTTTTAAATTATTTTCTTAGCTATTCAACTTCTTCTAAGTGATGTGTAGACATTCAAAAACACAATATATGAATTCCTGAGGTGTGTGTTTGGGAAGCTTCTAATTTTTAAACATGAGAGCAACTACGAATATCCATATCTCTTAATAGTTCACAAGGTAATTATGGGATTAATGATTTTTGTAGTCAGTGTTGAACCATTTGATAGCGAAAAAGGAAATTTGGAAGGCTGGAGCCCTAAAAATAGTCTTTCGTGTTAAACTACTGTTATAAACCCAAATGCTTGGATCCTCTGAATTTTAAAAACATTTTGCAAGCCATGCATTATGTTGCTTAAAATCTTCTCAAGAATGAGTAGTAAATCTTTTTTCAGATATCCTATCTTTCATGTGGATATTGTTCTTTTGAATTTCTATTGAAATTCAAATTTGAAAACAAATGCCTGAGATACATCTTATCTGTTTGCCATACTTCACTATTCTTGTTAGATTTCAAAAAGATTCAAAAGATAGGTGGTGAAATATTACATAGCTATGTAGCCTTTCAGTGAAGCTCTTGTAATGTAAATTTGACCTCGGATTTATCCTGAATCCATATAATGAAAGCTAGAGGTTCTGTGCAAGAGAATAATGAAAAGTAAAGAAAGTGAATATAATCCAGATACAGTTCATAATGTAATTGTACCAAGGCAAATGTCTTGCCATGATGTGAATTTAAAACTCCAAATCAAGTGAAGGTCATTTTTAAGTTCTAGACATTCCCTAAAAATATTGCAACCTCTATGGAAGATTTAGTGAAACGTATATAGTTCTGTGATTTCTTCTTTTATTCAATCATATTTTTAGTTTTAGCTAACTACTACATGAAGTATTCCCTCTTTTCATACATTCCTGTCCTCTCTGTACACATGTGCGTGTACATATGTGCGTGTGTTACTAAAAGATTAAAAGTTTTGTTTTTTGGTAAGAAAACATCAATCCTCGTATAAATGCAAGCCATATTAATACAATCTATAGCCATATATAAAACAATTACATTGTAGTGTTTTCCAAAATAAATTGGGTAACAGTCATTATATTTATTATTATTTATTACTATTACTACTAGTATTATTTTCCAGTGAAAAGATACCCTTCACAGAATGATATTATGTGAAACTGATTCAGGCGGTATTTGCACAGGTCACATTGGGTTATAAGTGGAATCCTACTTATTTAATGAATAAACACAAAGAGGTGAGCAAGTTTTCATTATGGGTTAACCACAGAGAAGTTTGAAATATGAGGCGATTGCTTGAAATGCAAAGCATAATTTACAAAGAGATGTCACTTACATTGTATTACTGGAGAAATGCAGCTACAGTCTGTGCTATCACCCAATGGGGCTACAGAATAGAAAGTTTAGTACTGAAGAAAGGCAACTTAAGAGCAGGTAACATTGGATTATTTGGTAATAACAAAGCATTTGCAATATGCTTTGAAGTATAGCTATACTAGAATTTGAGTCAAAAAAAAAAAAGAAACAAAAGAGGCAGAAGCAATGGACAGAGCTGAATAATTTCAGTCCATAAAATTTTATCTGATAATTAACATTTCATTATCAAAATAAGTCAAGTATTTTGTTGTCAGTTTAATTAGAAAGTTTTGATCACGGAAAGAATTTTTTTTTTTTTTTTAATTTCATTGTTCTGGAAGTTAAAAATAAATATTTGCTTTATAATATATTAATTTTAGATTTTTGAAAACAAATGAACAATGAAATAATTTAATTTCTGAAAAATGTACTCAGACATTCACAAGGATAATTGGCAGAACTTGATTTTTTTTAGTTCATTTTAGCTTTAACCGAAACAAAATATATTTCAGATTTTTTAAATATTCATAGACCAAAAAGCTACCAAATAAACTGTGTTCCCTCAACTTCACACAGAAGTCTGCATCAGTGATCAGTTCCAATAAAGGTGTATTGGTAATTTCACTAGCTGTTGCTAAATGGCCTGAGGATTGAAATGACAAATGTGAAAAGTCCTAGCAGAGTTCATTTTTTAATTATGGAAATTGCCTATTCCAGAAAGTGTGTTTTCTTTTTCCACTTTACATACATTATGCTTCAGCGGGAATGTTCATAATTTGGCACGGGTGCTCTCTGAGATGTGTCTACAGTTGCTATACCAATTGCCACCTGAGAAAGGCTGTTATTAGGTTTTATATAACCGTTTTTGTAACAGACTGGCTTTTGATATTGATTGTCTTGTGTGTCTTTTTCGATGGAAGGGAGGCTAAACTTGTTTTTAAACAAGACAGCTGTCCCAAAAGAGACAAGAAATTGTAAATGCCTAAACCCTTGAGAATAATGTGTGACCTGTGCAGACATATTGTTAAAAAAAATACGGATATTTGTCTTGTGAAACATTTCAGCTTTTTTAGACTAAAACAAGGTTAGCATGTTTCTGAGATTTTATATATATTTGGAAAAATATAAATACATATGCTTTCTAAGAAGAGACACTTTATTACAGCAAAGAAAAATGTGTTGATCTACACTGTAGTGATTAGATCATTTGTCAAATACTGTTACTGTTTGCGATAACATTTACAGGCCACACACACAAGTTTTCAGCTCCCATTGGAATCAGGCCTGTGAAATTGAATTTATCCCCCTGAATTCAGGAGATTGATTGAAATGATTAACTTTGGCAAATTCTTTTAAACTTTTCTAAATCCCCTCCCTTCGCTCCAACTTTCAAAATGCAATATTATTGCCAAACTAAAAAAAAAAAAAAAAAAAAAAAAAAAAAAAAAAAAAAAAAGAATAGACTAGAATAAAGGGGTTATGCATCCACTTTCACTGAAGTTTCTTTATAAAACTGATGCCTCCTTTAAAGTATGCATGCCTCAAGAAGGGTCTTACTACTTTTCCATGTTAGATCCAGATTGCAGAATGGTGCATCATGGAGAGCTTAATTATTTCCCAGCTGCCCTTTTTCACAGTTCTTCTTATTACATGTTATTGAAAAAGCTCAAAACTCATATTTCTGTATATTAGGATGAAATTATTTGGATCAAAATGTACCTTTTGTCATTGCTGAAACAGCTTATACCTACAGGGAATGGTAATCCCATATATTATATGCCATTCACTCCAAGCTGTTCCTTGTGCAATCCCCACTGCCTGTCTCGTGTATTTACCTCTTGAACATTACTTCCAGTAAACAAGGTATCTGCTCAGTATGACTGATTGTACTTCATGTGTTTTTCAGGGCAACATGAAGTTTGCTCATACTCTGTTTCTCTTTTGCTAGCTTTGCTCTTTGAGTCAGGAGACAGATGAGTAGGTGTGTCAGAAGCAGGGACCGCTTACCTAAAACACTAAATTAGCTGCATCACATCCACCTTGAACCTCTATATCTACTTTCAGCAAAAGGAATTAGAAAGTCAGGGCGATGAATCTTAGTGCTTAACTTTTTGGCACTGCAGTATCAACTGTCACAAAATCTGAAATTCATTGTTGGATTTAGACCATGACCTTTAAAAAATCAAGTGTTCTTACAGTCCTTGCTGCTGAGTGCATGAGTGTAAGCTCACTGATGAAAATGTGGCTGCCTGTAGTTCAGGGTAAAACTTGACCTCTAGTTTTAAAGTGACAAGCCTGATGCTCAGTTCCAAAATGCTCCTGTGAGACTGCTGGATTGATTATCTTGTTAGCTTTAACAACAGGCAAATTGACTGCTTCAGAAAAATCAAAAATACCTTTTTGTCTAATGTACTGGAGTAGGAAAATACCAGATATTTTATAAGCAGAGAATAAAATTAATTCATAGATACCCATCTGAGAAATGTGATTTATATTAATGCAAACCAAAACAAAGTGTTCCATTGATATACAAAATACCTGCCTCACCAGGACCGAAAATTCATCATTATATGATGAAAGTAATGAAGATATTTGAAGCAATATAGGGCATGACAGAATCCAAAATACTGAAGCATTAAAATCTATTTTGAAGCTTGCTCTCTTGTTTATTGTTATTCTTCAAAAAAAAATCGAGGTAAGTATGCTCCTGATATTTAGTACCTGTGATCCATGTTACCTTAGTTTGAGGATTGAATCTGTAACAGGTTTTGACTTTTGAAAATTACTCAGAATGTTTGCTAATTATGAGTAGTATAAACACTAACGTTTATCGGTTTAGACAACAGACAGTGCATGAGTGTACAAAACCTGTAAGGCACTAAGGTTTTGAAGACTAAGAACAATCAGTACATACCTAATTTGTGTGGGATTCTTCTAATCTAGCTGTAGACATTGCAATGTGGGCATCTCTGTCTGATATATACACTATTCTTTTTTTTTATTTTTTTACAGTCAGATGTAATTTTGACTTTTTTTTTTTTTAGTTCAATTCAACCAATGTATTTTAGATGTCTGCTTTAAAATGATACATTTTATGCTTCTAAAGGTACTATTTTCCCCCAATAGCTGTAAAAGTAGCCTGAGGTATTAGCTCAGATGTCAAAATCTAAGGATAATCTATGAAATCCTAACAACACTTAATTTAGGTAAGCAAATACACAGGTTTATTTAAGGAAATTTTTGTTTCCCTTTCCTCCCTCTCTCTCTTTTCCCTCAAGGAAGAAGCTGATTAAATGAATATTATTAAAGTTTATTACACACTGGCCAATAATACCACTTTGGACAGTGCTATGGATACATTTTATGCTCTAAAGGTACCTATTTTCCCCCAATAGCTGTAAAAGTAGCCTGAGGTATTAGCTCAGATGTCAAAATCTATGTATAATCTATGAAATCCTAACAACACTTAATTTAGGTAAGCAAATACACAGGTTTATTTAAGGAAATTTTTGTTTCCCTTTCCTCCCTCTCTCTCTTTTCCCTCAAGGAAGAAGCTGATTAAATGAATATTATTAAAGTTTATTACACACTGGCCAATAATACCACTTTGGACAGTGCTATGAGATTTCCAGATATCTGAAAGACCAGTGCCAAGAAATCCTAGACAATTAGGTATAGCATGTGCACAGAGCAATTCTTTATCATATTTACAAACTCTGATGAACCCTAGCCAAACCATACTGACATAATAATCATTCTGTGTATTCACAGTGAAATCAATGCATCTGGGACATGCTAGAATTACTGTCTTTGCACAGATTAGTTGTTCATGTACGGTAGGTCCCTCTGAAGCATCAGGCTTCTACAGCTTTTGCAAAGATATAATACAGTCAGTTCAGGTTTCATGACAGAGTTCTGTGGGACTTGGTCTTTTGTGGACAAAAGTCAATGTCTTTTCTTTGTCTTTTGAAATTAGGTTTTATTATGTTAAGACACCCACATATGGACACTTCTTCCAAGCTTTTCCCAGTATGAGTCAGAATTTGACGATGACAAAGACAAGAACCAGTCTGCAAGGAAAAAAAAAAATTGTTGCAGCAAGCAGAATTTATGCTTTAATCAGCATCTCCTTCATCTGCTGTGATTCACACATTTCGTTTCTGCAAAGTGCAAAGCAGTTTCACTGAAAAAGAAAATGACTGTTTTTCACTAGTTGAAAAACAAGTGGGGAAGCATTGCTGAAAAGTGTCCCTCCCTTTCCCCGGCTATTTCATGATACCAGAGAAACAAAACAAGATAGGAGAAAAGAGTAAAAGAAACACTTATACACTTCCCATCTTTCCTTTAGATAACAACAATTCTGTGTAGCCCTAGCTCTGCTCCATGGATGGTTCCCTGTGAATTGCACTGCTGTGTTATCTTAAAATGTGCTCAAGGGAGTTAATAGGAAATAAAGTCTTCCATTTGACATGTGATTTAAAGCAAGAACATAAGACTCAGATAATCTGTTTTTTCCACATATTCAGTTAAAGATTAATACAATATCAAATGAGACAAGGTATGTTTATTTATGTAGAGGTTTGGGGTTTTTTCAGGATCTGCATAAAAGCAGAGTTTGCAACTGGTACAAATTCACCAAGACTGAAAAAAGTATTGAGAATAAGAAAACATTAAGGCCATTTCTTAATAATGATGACATTATTCAAAAATATAAAACAAGCTTAGAAGTGTTCTCATTTTCTGTTTTCTACTGCTTGCACACAGGTAAAATGTTTTCTGTAACGAGTAATACTCTATTGGCACTAATCCACTCCGTCCAACTTGGTTTAGCAGATCTGAGTTCGCTGTAGACAAAGGTAAGTTGAACATACAAGGAATGAAGAAGTATAATCTATGTGAGAAACTATATTTTTTTTTGTTTTTTTTTTTTTAACAGCCTGAAATCTGCTTTGAAAGTACTCAACTGGAATTTATGCTTTTCGGATTGACTCGGGAAGATTGGCAGTATGATGGATTAGTACGTAGAAGATAATGAGGCTTTCTGCAATGCTATTTTAAGTGATAAAGTCCTGGCTTATTAACCCAGAATTGCAGGTGGGCTCGCTCTTGCCTTTAGAGTGTTGCAGTTGAGGGAGAGAGGAGGAGTAGTCAATGATGCTTAATAGGTATAAATCCAAAAAGATGACAAGATAGTAAAATAATGATAGTATCTAACTGCTACAGTTAATAATAATGACACTAATAATAACCCATACATCTCTTAAAGGCAAAAAAGCTATATGTGACATGAAGCTTTTCTTTGTAATTGTCAGCTAAGTAGGTTAAGACAGGTATTGAGCCAAGCCTTGTTTGATCTTTCATAATTTCCATCCAAATGGAGATTTATACATCCAGAAGAACTATATAGGAACTAGTGTTAAAGTTTAAAGAGAATTTTGAAGTCAGATTACAAATGAATAAAACCTTTATTTCTCAAGTCTAACTGTGGAATAATAGTCTTTCCTATGATAATAGTTGCCATGAGGATTCCTTGTAATATGAAAAATATTAGGAAACTGAGTCAGTATTTTACTAAAGTGGGCCAAAGCTGAGTTATTGTCCAACTGGAATATACTGAGGTCAAGGAAATAGAAAAGAAATAGGATGGTTAAATATTGCTACCCTTCCTTTTCATGAGGTACTTATTCAAAGGTAGACTTCAGAGTATGTTATATCTAATGGGACAGCCAAAAACAATTTTCCCAAATATTGGATTTCAGTTTTTACGTATATTTTCATCCTTAGGAACATGGAAGGCACCCTACTGTGGCACTGATCTCTCACTAAGCTGGTTGAAGCATTCAGCAATACTGATGCATCATAGGAAAGCAATATTCCATATACCCCAGAAATGATATTGGTTGAAGAGGGGTAAATTAGTATACAAGAAGTAAAGGGAAAAAGTGGTTTAAGTTCTCTTCAGACAGTTGGTTTAAACCCTGAGGCAGGAGCCTGATATTAACGCTGGCAAAATGAAAATCAGCTCAAAGAAATTTTGATAAACACCTAAAAGTCCACCTGTCTCACTATCTAAATGGTAGCACTTCAAACAAATCATTTGGAAATGCTAGCACCTTTTTAGCTTTCCTGAGCAACAGCATTTATGTGAAGGTCACAAACACAATTTTAAACTATCTTAACTGCAAGTATTACCAAAGTACAGAAATATCAAGAAACTTCTCTCCATTTATTTCTGTGCTATATTAACTCACAGGGGCACAGGAAAAACGTATACCACAGTTTTCTGTCCAATTTACTTTTAATCAGAGCAAGGGAAAGGAAAGATAAGCGATGATTTCCCCTTTTTTTTTCTGAACATGGACGGTGTATTTTGTGATACAGTGATCTGGGGAGGGTGGAAAAAGACTCTTCAAGACTTAGCTCAGGGATGAAAGATTCCCTCAATAGGTAGGCTGTAGGAGACATGTACAAAGCACTTCCTCAGAGGCATAGTATGTCTTGGGATGTAAAGTGCTATTGAGATTCAGTACAGCCTTATGACCCATAGAATAATCCAGGAAAGGCATTGTAATGCTAATTGTCCTTCACAGCAGTTTGTTTTTGGTGGTCTCAAAGGTACCCTTTGAGCTAATCAGCCCCTTCATTCTTCTGCTGCATCTGCTGGTTCATTCGTGCCTGTTAGAGGTGCAGCACTGAATCTGACATTTATGCTTACAAGGTCAACAGAATTGTTATCCTGCAGTGAGTTCATTAAACACTTGTAAAATCTACTTCAGAATATAATTCAAGTTAATTTCACTAAATGCAAAAGGCTGGGGGGAGTGGGGCATAGAGACAGGAAAGATGGTGTTAGAAAAAATAATGCTCTGTCATGCTGTGGGACAAAGCTGCTCACAAGTGCATCTGGCCATCAGCTGTGGGTGATGGCCTCTAAAAATGTAGAGGCCAAATTAAGAATAAGGGTACAGTTATATAAATTCATTACTAGTTAAGAAATATGTTGCAAATATTTTAAAATCTGATGCAGTCAGAAAAAGCAGCTTTTGAATTTCTGTATGTTTATCTATGTTTATCTTACACTCCTGAAATGTTTTCTCAAATCACAAAACATATCTAACTACAGTTGTGAAACATATCTTCAGACTCTCTTCTTCTGTTTAAAATCATTGTCATCCAAAATGTCCATTTTTAAGAATTCCAAAGTTATTAATTTTAGGAAGTTATACAAAATTAATTTTTTTGGAGAACTTGAAATAAATCTACTCACAATGTAATTTCTATTTAATATTAATAAACTGGGGGAAAAAAGTTTGTTCTTTTGAAAGGATCAAATTGCCTTTATTAGATTTTGAACAGATTCCTAAATGGATTGAACTGAGGCAAATGTCTCCTTTCTGAGTCAAACCTTTCAGTTGATTTGGCTTGCTGAAGGAGATTAACTTAGTTTCACTCACAAAAGTACTTGATCTTAGAACTTTTCTAAAGGACTATTCATTTTACATTCTCTAAGAAGTATATTTATAACTGAGTACTGTTTTAAGAATAATTCTTTGCTACTTGCAGACTCAGAACAGCTTACTAGCATTATCTAATTAAAAGCTCACAATTCCCTTGTGAGAAGCATTAGTATTCTAATTTTACAGATGCAGAGAGTGAGTATAAAAACCTTGTTTTTGCCCAGGGCCCCTGGTTCAGTCAAAGAATGAGAAGAATGTTCAGAAGTTTCTGGTTTCTGACCAGAAGTTTTTCTTCATTCTAATAACAACTTTACTGATGGTAGGAGTTATTTTCATTTCATAGGATGTTCATAGGAAGCTCATCTCTTTATATTTTGTGTACACATTTCCTCACAGTTTGAAGTTTCACTTTATTGTGTCTTCTTCATCTTCAATAGGGAGGGAAAGGTTAACTTTTACTAACTGAGCACGTTGGAACAAAGAAAGATGAAATACTCTGAATCATACATTACCAGTAGTTCACTCAGTCTGCCACACTACTTATCCTTCTCTGTGAGAGTTATACCTCACCCCACTCCACGCCTGAAATTCTGCACAGAACTGATGTCAGCAAAAAAAGAAAATACAAGAAACAGGGAGTAACTATAGCATATGCATCCTTCTAGGGTTTGCTACTAGCTCCACTTTAAAATAAGAGAAAGTGACAGATCATAAGAAAAGCAGTCCTGGCTCTGTTCACAAATTTGCTGGAAAACCAAAAATGCTAGGAAACTGGAAAGATATTCTTTAACAGGCTTCCCAGTTCCATTTTGCAGGCTGGATATTTTTGAGTAGCTTGAATAAGGCTCAAAGAAACATTCAGTCTTTTGTACAGGTTAATAACAAATGGTTCTAAACCAAAATCTTTATATCTAGGTCCTGTCTGGCAAGACAGACCTACACAATTTTGGTCTGACCAAAACTTGTTGAGGTATAAACATCATTTGACTTCACTCTAGAAGAAACAGCCTATTCAAAGAAAGGGAAAGGAAGAAGCTAAAGCAAGTCTGTCTCCAGATGAGGAATTATCTTATACCTGAAGATGGCATTGTTGGTCTTTCACAGTTTTGCAGATTGCCTGAGTAACCTGATACGAAAACGCACATCCACAAACACACACAGAGGCAGCTGGGCAAAGGTACTAATACATAGATTAAAATAAAGATCCACAAAAACAGTGATAATGGCTAGAAAAAAACCCATGCACTGAAAATCTGATTGGCATGTTAGTTAATTAAAATTAACAAGAAGGAAGAGCGTAAGGTCACATTAGGGATTACTTTCTGTGACAACTTTTCCAGAGTATTTCACTGTGGGAGGAGGTTAACACCCAATTTATTCATAGTCAAATAATTGTATTTAATCTGTTGATGACACAAGCTAATGAAGGACATGGTGACATAGCAAACTGATGAACGGATAAATCAGGTGAATGCACGAGGCTCAAATTTAAAGACATAGAGGGCTTTTATGGTACTGTATACCTGCTTAGTGAATACAGCAGCAAACATACAGTTTCCTCTAGCCCACTGGTAGTTTGGCTAGATCTAGCCTTGATTACTCTACTCTTACAGGTCTATGCTGAGGGGGATGTTGGATTGCATGAAAAAGTTTAAAACATGTTATATTCCACTTTTAAAAGTAATGTGTTTTACTTAATCTTAAAAATCCTGACTGGATCCAACTGTTCACTATTTCACAGTTTGGTTCACTATTTTACACTATACAGGATAGTTATAAACTGCTAACAAATCAGAACTGCAACTGGTATTCTATATGGTTGTAAATGACTGCATTATCAGGAGAAAAGATGTGCTATAAAACATCTCTCATGCTGCAAGCACCTTCTCCAGATTTTAATAAAATCTTCAAAGTTAGTAAATTTTCCTTTTTTTTTTAATAATATTCTCAAATTTAAATATTAAGTGTTTTTCTTGTAGCAACTGTTGAAAGGGAAATTATTTATTTCCCTGTCTGACAGAAGGAACAAATTCCTGATGTGGATCTACTCTAAGTAGTGTTGGTATCTTATGAGTCATGATTTCTTCATTTTCCATTTTTTGTCCTGGAGCAACTCCCACTGCTTTCTAGAAGAGAGAGAGAATTTCACACCTCAAAAGCATTTCTGTGGTCTGTGTTTCAAAAATTTGTATTATATCCACACTGGTATTGAGAAAGAGGTTCAACATACACAGTAGAGATCTTTAAACAATACCACTAATCAGATACAAGACTGAAAACAAGAATAAATAGAATTTCATTAGATAGTATATTCATTAGACAAGAATATAATTTAGAAATAGTAAATTTTGAAGTGATAATAATTGAAGTTCAAGACATAATTTTGCAGAAGAGTAATTTGAAGAGTAAATTTTTAAGGGATATCAGACATTGAAATTTTTTGAAAACCCCATTATTCTTACAGCTGTTGGCATGTACTACAGAACTTGCTAGGTTTTACTTTCTAGGTAAAAAGGAGAAAATAGCAAGTTGACAGAGAAGAAAATTTACCTGAATTAACTTATCAGCTCAAGATAACTTTTCTGATGATCCAGTCATTTTAGTAGATATGTAGACGCTGAAGACGTAAACTAGTGCTGTTGAAACTCCCTGCATTACGTCCATTCTTGAATATACAGATGGATTGCATACAGGTGCCCTGAATTTTCAGAGAACTGTAGAGGTACTTGCAGCTCTCATTGTTTTCAGCTAATTTCCTCCCTCCTCAGCAAGAATTCTTTGTGAGAAGGGAGGCAGAGCTGCTATGCTGGAGATGTCACTGGTACATAGGTGGTGTTTGTTGGGGGGGTGTCTCATAGAACCTTATTGATACAAATCACTGTAAAAATACAATTAAAAAACTCACCAGATTGTCCAGGCTCTTCTGGTTGCCAGGTAATGATACCCACTTGTTGGTCCATGCAGGCTGTCACTAGTGAAAGGGTTGTTATATACAACTTGTCTTTTAACTGGTCTTTATTCTCTGTTTTGTACATGGTTATAGCACTAAAATAAATCGGGCTAACGAATTGAATCATGTTTCACGTACATTTTGAGAGGCTTTAGGCATTTAAATCAACAACCTTGTGGGCTCATAAGTGAAAACTTAGAGCGCGTGTTTTAATTGCAGGATGTAAACTGAAGAATGCTGGTCTGATAATCCCCATTGTACAATTTCTAGGAGATGGTATTGGGAGAAAAGGTTAGACTTCCACATATACCTTGAGATGACACAGTCACTCTTAGAATCTGGAAAGGCTTTAGCTGAACAACTTTATAGAATTTGAAGTGCACATTAAAAATGGAGTGCAGTACTTTGTAAATTCAGTTCTGCTGTGGTGACAAAAGGGAGAGAGTGAAGAAATTAGAGCAGTTTAGATTGTTTTATTTTTGCCACTTCAGTTAAAACAACAGCACATCTGCTGTGACTTTGGACATGAAAGAAGCTAAGTGCTGTATTGCTCAGCTGTGTGGGGAAGAAGTAGAGCTCTCATTTGAGAATCCAATACTGTAATTTAAGAACATATGATGTCACTATCAAGGAAAGCAAGCAAAAAACTGCATAGTACAGAGGCTGCTGCTGGAACAGAGCATGTATTGCTAGAATGTTACTCTAAACTGAAGGTCCATAAATGAGCAGATTTTCTTAATGTTTCTTCAGTGTAGTTTTAGGTTCGTAATCTGCCATTTTAGTAATCAAATAATATGAACATATGCATCACTTTTCAATTAACCATCTGGGTATAGTCTAATGATTGTGTAGCTTAGCGAGTGTGTCACCCTGTACTGCCAAGATGTATTGATGTCCACTGTAAGTCTTATTTAAGAGACAAGTCCAAATAGGAAATTCCTGCTGTTCCACTTACTGTTGTATCTCTTTAGTGTTAACAGGACCTTACTTTGTCCTAAAAGACTGTGAGTGATAGATTGTCTTGCAAATAAGAAACAGAACAGAACAGGATTGGCAATGAGGAATTAGAAATCCAGTTTCAGAACTATATGTAAGAAAGCTTCAGCAGTGTAATTTTGAATGCCCCATTATTCACGATTTACATTTCTGCGTAAATCTTTCCAAGTGTCTCAGGCTTTCTGTAACGCCTGTCTACACAGTCTCAAAAACACTGTTGTTTCTCAGAATATAAACTATTTATGGCTGATTTCAAATACCTTCTTGAATGGATTATATATTTTGGAGAAAGCAGGTACAGAACTTGTTTTTCTGATGCCTTCACATTTGTGACATATGACATTTAATAACCTGGCTGTGGTTCATCCTATCAAATGTGCAGCAAACCATGACATAACATCAAAACATGTAGCTGAAATTTTAAATACGTTCTTTGTTGGTTACAAGCTGGGCACAGGTATTGAATCCTGAATAGAGTTGACAGTAATACTTCTTTGTAGTCACTGCAGTACTTTTATGAGTACTTTGTTTGGATTCCTTAAAAAATTAGATACGTTCTGTAGAATTGGTACCTTTTGTTTCCCAAGGCAGCAGACAACAGCAGTGTCAATATTTGTTAAGATTTCTTTTTATTATCCTGAATTATATGGAACTGCTAAAACAGATTATGAATTTTAAAGCTAAAATAATCTGCTGGCCAGTGCATGTGGGAAACAGTGACAGCCCTATGTCAATGGCTATTTTACAGTACTACTTATTCTCAGCAAAATATAGCCAGGAAAATTAAAAAAAAAACAAACCACCAACAATCAGTTGAGAAAGAACTTATCTAACTTTATGACCCAAATAAATAATTAATTATCTAAAAACAATTGATTGGATACATCCTGTGATCACTGTGGAGAATCTTATGCATATTCTAAACCATACAACTGGCTGATTTTTTTTTTTTTTTTTTTTTTGAAACATAAAAGCACATATTGGCACAAGATTTCAGGACTGAATAACTATTGGTCTGAATTGATAGAAAGATTCCTGTATTCAGAACATTCTGAAGTTACATATTTGGCAATTGCAGTCCCCCTCCCCCCCGCTGCCCAGAGGAGAGAAATTATTTTGTAAAGCTTAATCTTTCCTTTTTACTTCCTTTACCTCCTACTGTTTCTTATATATTTTCCAGAGCATTGGACTTAAATCTGTCTTTAATAAAACGCTAGACAGTATTCTTTTTACCTGATGGCAATGATCTCATAAAACCTTTTCCATAGTTATGTCAGGATACCTCAAAGGAATTATATAGGAATTTAAATATTACTACATCACAGATTTCATTTTCACATGAAAAAAAATGCTGTTTGCAAAACTTCTTTTAAGCTCTACTTCTCATAAAGTAGTCTGTTATCTAGTCTAAATCACTCCTTCATTCCATACACATTCCCTAGTGATACCCCTGTTCTCTAGTGAAAGTACATAATGTTTTTGAAAAGATTTATCCCTTCTCTGCTCATCCCTGATATGAATATTCAATGTTATTTTCTCCTATAATGAGCTTGGCACACATTAGTTGTCGAAACTTTATATTTACAAACTTGCTAGGACATTCTTTTCTCTATTGTTCTCTCTTTTCAAGGTTAGTAGCTTGGTTCCCTCGCATGCTGTTTTCTGAGTGCTGGCACCAGGTCCCAATGCTTATTTAATTTGCCATAAATTCACAGAAGTTAAAGAAAGAGAAGACCTATTAGGTTATCTAGTCTGCCTCCCTGTCCATTCAGGATTGATCCTTATTGTTCGTTCACAAATGTTTTGATCAGTTTAGGATCAGTTAAAATGTTCCATGCACTGGGGTTTCTGGCATTTATTACCTTTGGGAGGTTTTTTCTACAGTCTGATAGATTTTTCTTTCAGGAAGTTTTATTAAATGTTCTTGGCTTCAAATTGGCATATTCCCTTTCACTGAAATGTGGTCTTATTTTTCTCTCTAGCTTTAGTTGTTCACAAATGTTTTGATCAGTTTAGGATCAGTTAAAATGTTCCATGCACTGGGGTTTCTGGCATTTATTACCTTTGGGAGGTTTTTTCTACAGTCTGATAGATTTTTCTTTCAGGAAGTTTTATTAAATGTTCTTGGCTTCAAATTGGCATATTCCCTTTCACTGAAATGTGGTCTTATTTTTCTCTCTAGCTTTAGTAGTCCAAGTTTAAATCAAGTCAAAGACTCTAAGTCACCTCATTTCCATTTAAACACTGTTTCCTTTGAACATTTAATAGTCTGAATTACAAAGCCTAGAACCAATGGCTTTCATTTTTTATTTTGTAATAGAATACTCTCCCATACTTTCTTGTACTGCCGGTTGCTCCAGTTATATTCTTTACAAAGGTACCGTCCTTTATTTTCACTGATTTTACAACCACTTTATCTCATATGCCCTCTGCAACAGAGTTACTCAGATTCACGCCTCCCAACTGGACTCTCAGAGTAAGCACTTTTGCAGTCAGTCTTAAAAGGAAAAAATTGAGTTTAAAATTCCAAAAGGTGCTAATAGGACTTTCCAAAGGTCTCGTGCTAAGCACTCTTCAAAGCTTTTAAGTAGTTAGTAAAGAAAGCTGAAAACCTGGGGAAATTCTAACAGCAGAATATAAGTGATATTTGTCTTTTGAAAATGAGCCTTTAGTACAATCTCTAAAGATGTTTCAGCCAGGCAATGTTAAACTGAAAAACTTACCTTCCTCTTCTTGGTCTGTGGTCCTTAATTTGAAATGGACAATACAGTTATTCCTCAGGAAAAATACAGTGACCTTTATAAACTTAAGGGCTGGGACAACAGAAACCTCATACAGTTTGAAAAGGGGAAGTGTGGGAGGTTTTGCACCATGCTTCAATATAGGCTATGAACCAATTAGCTGAGTACTACTATGGGTGGTAGTAGTCAGGGGTGGTTTTGGTGCATGCCAGGCTGATTATGAACCAACAGTGTGCTTTCATTGCAAGTAACACAAACCACAGACTATGGTACTTCAGGAGGGTTGTGTCCAGCAGACCTGGAGAAGTTATCGTCCTCCTTTAGTCAGTGTTAGTGAGGCTGCACCAGGAATAATGTACGCAGTTGTAGGCCCCCAGTTGAAGAGAAACAGAAACTGGAAAGAATCCCATAGAGGGATACTAAGATGTTCAAGAACCTAGAGTGCATGTCTGATGGAGACAGGATGGGAGGGATGGTCGTCTTTAGTCTGACAGTGAGGAGGGAGGCTACAGGGTGATCTAATAGGTGCTTACAATTACCTGAAGACTTGTTACAGTGATGACGTAAAAAAACTTTTCTCAGTAGTAGCAGGCAAGAGACAGTAACCACAAATTATTGCTTGGTAGGTTCCAAGTGGACGTTAGGCAAAAGCTCATCACCAGGAAGGTAATGAACTAGAAATTGTTGTCCAGACAGGCTGGGGAATCAGTCCCTGCAGTTTTTCAAGACTCGTCTAGACAAACCTGTAGCTGACCTGGTCTATTGTTGGCAATAGGTCTCTTTCAAGTAAAAGAGGACCTCCACAAGTCATTCTCCAAATAACATTTTTGTGATTCTGAGAAATCAGAATGATGACAGAAACAAGCTGATGTTTCCTGAGCTTTTTGTTAGGAAGAATTTTCAGTACATTGTCAGCACAATCCTATCCTGACTTAACGCCTGTCCTCCTCCTGCCCTAGAGTATTGCCCTAAATTCACTATATTGCTAGAGTGGTGGTCTAGCTCAGGGAGCAACGGATGTGAATTTGTGCTTGTTTGGTGCACAGGGTTTGACTTAAAAAAATTCAGCAAAACATTGCTGCCAATGTGGACCCCAAATTAACTGTGAACCTAACCTACCTATTCCTGATGGTAACTTCATCTTTCAACATAGTTGTACAGGAAACTGTCATAATTGGAGATCATAATAAATACTGTTGGTTAAAAGCAAACTAATTCTAAAGTCAACTTTATTCACAAATGTATTTTAAAGTACAGCACTTTGCTCCCTCAGACTTATCCATTTCTACTGTAGTCATTAATGGTAAAATTCACATTAACTTCAATGGTTTAGGATCAAGCTCTTAGAAGGATTCATTAAAAAGCAATAATAACAGAGGAAGAATGGGTCAACTTCCTAGTACAACATTTTGCTCTTTAAATTGCTCAGCCTCTGTTTCTTTTTAGAATTAAATTATATTGGATTTCCTAAACATAACATAACCCCAGATGCCAGTGCTATTTTCAAGAAGAGGAGTTTGCATATTTTAAATCAGGAAGGAAAGTAAGGAAAGTACATATGCTTTTCTCATTTGAAGTAGGCAAAAACTTGCATTGAGCACTACAAAACCAATAGCAAGACAGTGTCACAGAGCAGCAGAGAAGTCATATACTTAATTACAGAGTATCTGACACTTATTTTAGAACCTAAAGTCTGGAGAAGGTTCTGTGATAAATATAGAGTAATTAAATGACAGTACTGATCTCCTCAATGTCGCATGCAGCTGTGACATATGGAAGTTGCAAACATCTGTTTGTTCAAGAGCAAAACAAAAGCTTTGAGTTTGATAAAGAATATTTTCTGTAGTGAGTTTGCACGTTTTTAATATCATTTGGAGAGATGAATTAGCTAAATTGTTAATTTCCCTGTTTAGTGGAAATAGTATATCTCTTGTTCACACCTGGAAATGTAAGTTATACAGCGGGGTATCATACTATATAATGAAATGATGGCTTTACCAAGTAACAAAAAAATAGCATATTCTATAGTCTTAAAATGTTCTAAAGATGTTGGCTAATTAATACTCAGAAGAAACTTGTAAGGTAGTAAGAAAGTATAAATCTACTGAGGCAGAGACTAGAAGTAACTTGCCAAAAGCCATACAGAAAGTCATTTTAAGAGCCAAAATTAGAATTCAGAAATTTCTGGCTTTTTCCCCTGCACTCAGTGCACAGCCTTCTTTAGATTTGAAATTCAATTGGTGTTTCTACTAAAAATGCAATTTTCAAGGTTTAACATAACAACTGTTTGAAATTCCAATTAATTAAAATATAACACAAAAGATTTTAATCCTTATCACATGTTTATTTTGAGAATAGCTTTAATAGCTATCACAAAAGTTTTAACATCTTAAGACTTTTTATGTAGAGCATGGTCAGAAACCATACAGAATACAGGCAAAGTTTTAGATCATTTCTTTCCTTTCACTTGTGTCCTTCAAGGTCTAAAATAATAAACTCCCTTCTAAGGGACTTCTTTTAGGTTACGCTGAGAGCCATCATGAATTTGAAAAAGGTGATCCTTGAGCTCTTTATATGTATTAAAAATGTTGTTGAACACACAAAAGACATCCTGTTTAGAATCTATTTACATGAATATCTCTCTTCATGCTATGGAAAAGATGTGGATGAGAAACTACAAAAAATACTTGCAGAGTAGAACCTGAGTAAGATTTACACAGAATTGAGGCACATAACTTAAAAATTATGATAAAAAGTATAAAAATCTCTTACAGTTTATAGCACGTGAAATTAACTTTTGCATTCTATATATATATGCACACACGTGTAGAAGTGCAGTATCCTTTCTGAGCCAACTGCCTTGCGGACAGACAGAACAGCTATCTCCCTCTGAAACCTAGTCATGGGACTCACAGTGCCTGATGTTCTGTATAAGAGAGCTTATCAAATATTCAGAGAAAACCTAACAAGTCTCATGCAAATGCTAATAGAGTTACTTTTAAAAATTATTTTATACAAATGATGGTGCCTATTTTCTTTTCTATAGAAGCCTATTAACTGGTACGCACTGACCTGGTGTTTAATAAAACATTTCAGATTCCTGGGGCCAGTAAAAAAGACCTCTGAAGAAATATAAATCTAGCAGTCAGTCGTGGAGAAATTTTGTATTACGGTTGGTGTTCTGGGAGAGACTTATGAGACAGCTTACATGCAACAGCCATTAATAACATGTATGCACAGTCTCATTGTGATTCTGAACTTTTATATGCAACCTATGAGCCAAAATTGCACTTTCATAAGTTTTTATGCGATATAGAAAGAATGAATGTCAATTGTCCACTTATAATGTAAACTGGGTATAAGGTCTGAGACTGCTCGAACACTGTAAAATATTTGCCATGTGTTCCTAAGAGAATAAATACTTTAACCTGACCTAATTATGGTTTGCAACAATCTCAAAAGGTTCTGAGCCATAAAACTAGTGATCTGAGCATTCAGTTTATTCTAGGTGGATTTCCTGTGGATCCTTATTGTGTTATTAGTATCAATTTATCCAAATTCTTACTGGCAAGAAAAAAAGTTTATGCCACAGAAAATAAATGTCTTCATTTTGAAGACTGAGCCTGAGTGAGCATGTACTCTACTGACTGCAGGATTAAGACTGTCTTCATCTCTTCTAGTTGCATTTTGTGCAGGGCCTGATCTGGAAGACATGCTTTGAAAATGCCTCTTGAGTGAGTGTGGTGGGTTGACCCTGTCTGGACGCCAGGTGCCCACCAAGCTGCTCTATCACTCCCCCTCCTCAGCTGGACAGGGGAGAGAAAACATAACAAAAGGCTCGTGGGTCAAGATAAGGACAGGGGGAGATCACTCACCAAATACCATCATGGGCAAAACAGAATCAACTTGGGAAAATTATTTAATTTATTGCCAATCAAATCAGAGTAGAGTAATGAGAAATAAAAACTAAATCTTAAAACACCTTCCCCTATCCCTCCCTTCTTCCTGGGCTTAACTTTACTCCCGATTTCTCTACCTTCTCCCCCCCAAGCAGCGCAGGGGGACAGGGAATGGAGGTTGCGGTCAGTTCATCACATGTTGTCTCTGCTGCTCCTTCCACCTCACTCTCTTTCCCTGCTCCAGCATGGGGTCCCTCCCATGGGAGACAGTCCTCCATGAACTTCTCCAGTCTGGGTCCTTCCCACGAGCTTCAGTTCTTCATGAACTGCTCCAGCGTGGGTCCTTTCCACTGGGTGCAGTGGAAAGGACTGTTCCAGTGTGGGTCCTCCAAGGGGTCACAAGTCCTGCCAGCAAGCCCACTCCAGCGTGGGCTCCTCTCTCCACAGGGTCACAGCCTCCTTTGGGCACATCCATCTGTTCCAGCATGGGGTCCTCCGTGGGCTGCAGGTGGATATTTGCTCCACCGTTAACCTCCATGGGCTGCAGGGGGACAACCTATACCACCATGGTCTTCACCACGGGCTGCAGGGAAATTTCTGCTCTGGCACTTGGAGCACCTCCTCCCCTTCCTTCTTCTCTGATGTTGGTGTCTGCAGGGCTGTTTTTCTCACATATTCTCACTCCTCTCTTCCAGCTGCTGTTGCGCAGCAGTTTTTTCCCCCTCTTAAATATGTTATCACAGAGGCACTACCACCATCGCTGATTGGCTCAGCTCTGGCCAGTGGCAGGTCTGTCTTGGAGCCAGTTGGCACTGGCTCTGTCAGGCATGGGGGAAGCTTCTGGCATCTTCTCACAGAAGCCACCCCTGTAGCCCCCCCACTACCAAAACATTTCCACACAAACCCAATACAGTGGGCAATGAAAAAAAAAAAAATCAGGGATATTTCTAATTCCCTAATTCCATAAGAATTCCATAAGAGATATATTAGCACTATACTGGATAGCACTGACAAGATGGGCTATTCTTGTTTCAGAGGCAGTCTGAAAATCTTAAGTTCTACTGGCAAAAACTGAGACGAAAGGTATTCATGAACAGAAGGAAAGAGAGTTTCAGACTAAGTTTTTGAATGCAAGGATATCAGGAAAGAATCTTGGAATCTATTCTTAGCCCTATTCCAATCCATACTAGGCTGCTTCTCCAGCTTCTAAAGATTTGTTTCAGAACTTCAAAATGAACATATGGTTTCTGAATTGTAGCTATGGATTTATGCATGACATCACTGCTGCTTGAGAAACAGAACCAATTTCTGAGGAATTAGACTTGGTCTTTGCTAACTCATTTACTTCCATTGTTAATAAACCACAATTTATCCATTTAGTTCATATTCAGGCATTTATTCAGACATTTATTTCACCACTACATGCTGGGGACCACCCAACTGGAAAGCAGCTTGGCAGGAAAGAACCTAGGGGTTCTGGTGGACACCAGCTTGAACAAAAGCCAGCAAAATGCCCTTTCAGCAAATAATGCTAATGGTATCCTGGGCTGCATTAGAAGGACTATTGCCAGCAGGTCGAGGGAGGTGATCCTTCCCTTCTACCCAGCACTGGTGAGGCCACACCTGGAGTGCTGTATCCAGTTCTGGGCTCCTCAGTGCAAGAGAGAAATCGACAAACTGTGGAAAGTCCAGGAAAAAGCTACTAAGATGACTAAGGGACTGAAGCATCTCTCCTATAAGGAAAAGCTGAGAGAGCTGGGACTGTTCAGCCTAGAGAAAAGAAGGCTCAGTGGGGATCCTATTAATGTGTATAAATTCCTGAAGGGGAGGTGCAAAGAGGATGGATGCAGGGTCTTTTCAGTGGTGCCCAGTGAACAGTCCATCTGAACAGGAAACACTGTTTTGCTGTGAGGGTGGATGAGCACTCTCACAGGTTGCCCAGAGGGGTTGTGGAGTTTCCCTCATTAGAAATATTCAAAACCTGTCTGGACACAGTCCTGGGTAACCAGCTCTAGGTGGCCTTACTTGAGGAGGGAACTTGGACCAGATGACCTCCAGAGGTCCTTTTCAACCTCAACGATTCTGTGATTCTGTGATTCTATAACAGTGCAAGATTTTCTATCTTTACTGAAAAGTAATACCAAAATGTGTTTGGGTTTCTAGGGGGGTTGAGGTGGGGTTTTGTTGGGGGAGGTGAGCTCTGATACTTCAGGAAGGAACGTCACCATCTGAATTTTAAGACTGATTGCAATGCAACACTGAAGATAAAGAGTTTTGGTGTTGGGTTTTTTTTTAATTACTTTTTATGCATGCAGAGAGGAAGTAAGGAGTTGGTTTTGTTTTTTTTCCTGGTGGAGGATATGTGTAGAGTACACCATTTATGTATGTGTAATAGGGTGAGGGCTTCTAAGGAAAAAGGTAACTGATGAAGCTTACAGGCAGAGAACATAGGAATAATTCCATTCAGGAATGAGTAACGCACAGATCACAGATTTCTGTGAAATAAGTCAGTCACTGACTTTGTTCTCTGCCTGTCCTAATGTCCTGGGAGAAAGGGGACTGAAATAGAAATCAATCCACATCCTTTGGTAGAAGAGACCAGTTAAAAAGAGGGACATCAGAAAGTAACATTCATCTTTTCTTAGAACCATATAGTAGTAGATTTTCTGCTCATTGTTATAGAATCTAAATTGACTTTAATCGATAGAAAACTATTATTCATTTTTTTCAAAATTCACCCTTCCAAACTGTATCCAGCATTCTGGCATTTACATTTAAAAGATTTACCTTTTTTTATGTCTTTTATTCCTGGTCAACTAGTGTAATTTAAAAAAATCAAACGTAATTTGTTCACCTATGGTAACAGATTAAAGTTTATGGTCCAAGATTTAAAATTATAGTCTTTGCTTTAAAGCAAATCATCACTGTGGAATTCCCTTTACATATTAGGTTACATTGCATTCTTCATGTTTTTTACATAAACAAAGAATTTGTCTATCAGACACTTTTTTAATAACACTTTTTTTTTTCCTGTCACTGTATTGGCCTCAATATAAAATCAATGACAGCACTTAAAACTGCAGTTAACACTTCTAATTATCTTGGTTTTGTCAGACCACTTTCCAATTTTGTCAGACCAATTTCTTTCCATACTCCTATTTATGAAGCTACCTGCTCCAAAAGTCTGCAAACCCTTCAAATGATAAACATTTCCAGTCTAGTTTACTGCCATTTTGATTCCTATTTTATGAACTTTTGAGACTATATTCCCAGAAAAAGTTACATGTTGCCTACATGCCATCCACAGTTTAGATTCTCAATGTGAAAAGTACCTTCCACTAGCTTTTAAATCAAAATTACCACCAGTGTCAAATTCCTGGCAATCAGAGCAATTCAATTATTTCCTGATAGCAGAATGACATATTTTCCTGACTATGTTTTTATTAAATACCTAAAAGCTATAAATCCCAGCAATTTGTCATTCTTCTGGGTAACAATCTATAGTGTGTCAAAAAGCTTTTAGTCTTTTGTTGTAATAATAACCATATTTATTGTTCAGTACTTCATAGTTAATGATCTATATATAATGCCCTCCAACACAAAGACTGAAACTTGCTGCAGTTTAATTGTAGCTGCCTTGTATTACTTATGCACTTTCATAATTTATTACCAATTTCTATTCTAAACAACTATGTGCAATAATGTACCTCGAAGACTTCTGCGGTGAACTTCCCAGGCTGATGAGATCAGCAGCAAATACTGGTTTGACAGCTAAAGGCTAAGAATTCTGCTTTCATGCATGGTGCATTTTCTTGTTAGCACTGAACCTAAAAACCAAATCATTGCCACTTACCTGGTTGGTCCTTTCACCCATATGCTTTGCAGATGAGTCATTATCCTCCCTGCCGTCTCCTTTTCCACTATGCAAAATGAAACATATGGGCCAAATCCAGACTGGATTCCAAAATAGACACTGTAGAAAATATAGAAAATATTATTATAGTTGAGTATTAATTTTTGGTACCTCTAGACATTTGACCTGATGCATTTGTTTTGTTTGGTTGGGTTTTTTTGGTGCCAGTTGTAAAAGAGACTCAGGCCATATTCTTCCAAAAGCAAGTAATGCTCTTATCTAATAGGCAATTTCTTCTCCAGAAGGCGCTCTCATTTCATGACTTATTGTATTTATATGCGTATATTTTATTTAGCAGTGATTTATTCTCTGTTTTCTCCAGACATTTGATCTTAGTAACTACTCAGGGAAACATTGCTTTTTAAGTTTCTTAGATTAATATTCAATAACAACCACCTACTTTTTTTTTTTATTTATTTCTAAAACATTCACAACTTGTACTTGACAGTGAAGTAGTCTTAATTTGTTCATTTGTTCTACTACTCCCACATTATTGTAATTCACCTCCCATGGATTGTCAGCAGAAATCTATTTATCAGCTGCATCTTGTTCAACACACAATCACAGGGTTCCTAAACAACAACAACAAAAAATCACATTTCTTTCTATTTTATCAGACCTTCATTGGCTTCCAGATTGCAACAAAATTGATTTTATGGAACTTTATATGACTTTCTCTTCCCTCACTTTTACTGCCATATGTTTTTACTTGTTCACTTTTAATCAACCTCACAGCACATTCTGAACAAGCAAAATCCGAATTTCAGTTTGACTGTTTGCCCCCTACAGACTATTAGCTAAGGTCTCCTTTCTACATAGTTTTTTCCTTTAGCTTGGCTGTCTGGAAGTAGTATATATATATAGAAATATATTGTACTGTCTATTTACTTATATAGTTAGATCATGCAGGAAAAGAGAAAAGAAAGAGAAGAAAAGCTTGAAATGGAGAGGAAAGCCTTAAGGAGGAAGCTGAAAGGAGAACATGGATGATACTTTCTATAAGACATTGCATATAAGTCCTAAACACATTAATATGATCTGTGCTACCGTTACCTCTGTCACCAAAAAATACCTAAGTAAGGAAAGTTTCAAGCAAGATCAAACAGAAGGATGATGTCAAAAAGAACAGAAAGTTATAATCGGCACATTTAATCAATGCTTCTGAGTATATTTACAAGAGAGGACACTAACAGCTTACTATTTGGCACTGACAGTAAGAATACTTTATCCTAGATGACTGCAGGGTATGTGTGGCAAAAGGATTAAATTAATTGGGGAGATTCAAAAGTAGCAAATCTCTAGGATCAGGCAGAATTCAAGCCAAGTTGTTTAAAGGACAGCAGAATCAATGTCACTCGCAAGGGAGAGAAATCCAAAATAAAGGTCTCTAAAGGCTAAGAATGCAAAATGAGGGAGCAAAAGCAATATTGTAACTTATGGCCACCAAAATACGAGCCTGATACATAGAAACTAGGGCTGCATCCGCATACAGTGTCTGAAAGTTAGTTTATAAAAAACAAACAAAGAAACCTTCAGATTGGAGCTCTGTTGATGTCTAAGTAATGCATTTAGAAAAAAAAAGACACCATTTATTCTATTCTACCTGCTTAATATGTCAGATGACTTGCCTTCTGGTGGAGCCAATATTAGTGTGCACAGAGTGACACTAAAATTCTCTGCAGGAGATCTTCCATTCACAATACCCAGGAATACGTGAAGCCTGACCCTTAATACCTCTTTGACGTGATGGATATCTCAGGCTTTCTATCATGTGGGATCAAGATCTATTGTTTTTGGGTTTTCAATAACGTTTCAGAAAAAGCAACAAGTAAGCTATTATTTTTAAATTTCATACCATTTGATGGAATTATTCCTCAAGGAAATCAACTGCTGTTACTATGCATCACCATTTTATTTCAAATTCATAAATCTCTATTGATTTTCAGTGGCATATAATATTGGGGTAATAGCTCAAAAAAAAAAAAAATCTGGCAAAATCAGCTGGGGATGCTGAACTTAGTGAATCAGACTGAAAAGTTACAATATGCTGTTTCAGTAACAACATATCAACTATTCAAGAGGTAATAATTAAAGCCACAAAAGGAAAGATGAATAAAATAACTTAAATAAAAAAAGATAAGAAAAGATGAAGCAACAAAACAAAGTACTGTAAGAGTTCATTCCACAAACAAATGTACACAATAAAGATCTATATTTGACAAAGAAGAACATTTATTAATTAATAAACATATAGCCTGACACTTGGTTTACACAGCCAAAGAAGGCATTCATTACATTATATAAAGAAAGGAGATATTGCTTGGATTTTCTAGCCTGTAATCTGAGTAGCAAAGTGAGTGTTGCAGATATCTGATATTCATGAAGCTCCTGCACTGGAAGGAATATCACTACATTTGCTAATACTTTAATGTTTGGTTTAATACTAAAGGCAGTAAAATAAAAATGCATCTAGAGCAGTTACAGAGCCTTCTATTAGAACTCAGAAAAATACATTTGGAAAGTATCACACAATATGAATGTCTCTGGCTTCATTTGAAGCATCAATGAATATATATTCTTTAATTCCTAGGTAGTTTTTGGTAAAATGCAGTTCAATAGAATTCACCTATTAGTAAGTAACAAATAAAGAAAACTAAAGCACTTTTTTTTTTTTTCCTCTTCCAAACCAGGTGGCACACACCCAGTTAATAATAAAGTAAGGCTGCTATTACAAGAACAGTTGGTATGTTATGGTTTTGGAAAGGTGTATATAGAGGTATCAAACAACCGCAGACACTCAGATCAGTCTCTTGAGCTGGACCAGGACATGTATGCAACAACTGCTGCTGTATTTGTAGTGTGGAGAGCAGCTCCAGGTACCAGAGTTTTATGAGGTTACAGAGGGAAAAAAAGAACTATATGCAAATAACTTATAGTTTCCTTTTGCCTTAGATCAGACCTACTCTGTCAGAAATGTGGTTATAATACATTCATACATAACAAGTTTTGATTGTTTTTCTTCTAAATAGATGATGAAATTTAACAGTGAATGTACAGAGGATGGGACCTTTTTGAGACTAATTTTTTGAGCTGTCTTAAACACTTTGTGTAGGAGATAGGCTATCTGCATGAGGTATCTGTCTGTTGATTACAATAGAAATTGATATTTATTTGATTTAAGATAGACAGACTTAAATTTAGGGACAATGATTCATACTTCTGCACTCCATAACAGTACATACCTTACCACGACTTCACTGAAGTTAGTAATTCCAAGGCTAGCCGCCATGTTCAAGTAACAAAAGGTTACGACTACCTTACAACCGTAGCTTTTAATCTTAATACTATAAGAGCTTGAGGTATTAGTAAATTAAGATCTCTACTGGCACAGTGTTTCTGTGCTTTTGTCATATCCCTCACTTTTTATTCATCTTTTAGATTACCCATATGCTAAAAGAAATATTGTCCAACATGGTAGCCCAATTAAATTTATTACTGCTCTTTTTAAAAGACATCTTCAAATTGGTATTCAAATCTTTTATTAAAAAAAAAAAAATCATAGTACCTCATCAAAACATTTAAATCAGAAAATCATATTTAAGAAGTACTAATTTAAGCATCATGGCTGGAGACTGTGCCATCTGTCCTCTGTTCCACGGGGCTATCGGCCACTCTTGTGAAAGTCTGAAAAATAAAAAGGAAGCATTAAAGCACTTTCATTCTAAATTCATTTTGCAACTCAGGAGCCATACCATTTACAGTCTCTACATTAAAACATTTAAATCAGAAAATCATATTTAAGAAGTACTAATTTAAGCATCATGGCTGGAGACTGTGCCATCTGTCCTCTGTTCCACGGGGCTATCGGCCACTCTTGTGAAAGTCTGAAAAATAAAAAGGAAGCATTAAAGCACTTTCATTCTAAATTCATTTTGCAACTCAGGAGCCATACCATTTACAGTCTCTAAAAAGTCAGTTTGGTCAATTATAAGTGAATAACAAAACTGATCAGCAAGGTAACAGTGGATAAAACTTTTAAGTCAAAGAGAGTTTTACTACTGACTGTAAAAAAGCTAAGATTTCACTCAGTAGAAAGATCCCAGACACTGAAAGTTAGTGTGAGATCTTTTGATGTCCTGATTTTTTGTTATAAAATAGCTATGCAAAATTCAAACCAGAGCCTCAACCCTATAGGATGCATACCTAGGAAGAAACTTTTGTCTATTGAAAGATCTATTGATTTTCTTTGTTGGGATGTTTCATTTTAAACAAAATTTATATGGAAAAGTACAGAAAATATTTTCTTTGATATAAATTTAAAGCTGCAGTCCTGAGGACATACAGAGAAACACACATAAGCTATTAAAATCAATGTGTTAGTTCTCAATTATTACATTTTAAATATATATCCTTGCTTCAGAATATTACTTCAGAAATTAATGTAAACTCAAGGGATTGTTTCTCCCACATAATTTAGTTGTATGTTTGAAATGCATAAAGTATTTCTGAACAAGCTGGTATATCCACATAGAGTAGTAGTGAAATGACATTCAGAGGCAAAGACAATCAGCAATTCTGTAGCGCTGCTGAAGTAGCTACTTCTATTTCTTGGGCTGGTTTGTTTGAAACTTTTTGGTACTGCTTTATGGTGCTTCATTAGACAGACACCAAATACACCCTAAAAGGTATATTTTGTTAGATAGGGTTGTATCTAATCTTTGTACATTTTTTTTAATATATATTCTAAATCTACAGCTAATTGTATTGTTTGAGTACGTAATTAATTTAAAGACATATTTTGTCATCTTTATTCCCATTGTAGTTTGCATTTCCTTTGTTTTAGGACACATCTTCATGTAGACAATTGGCACCAGAGTTATATTGTTAAAAATAAAATGTCAAAGGTTTTGTTTAATATGCTTGCATGCTCAGGTTTTATTCCCTTTGAAGCCCAGACAAGGAAAGTTGACAATATGTGTTTGGTATATCCTCATGGTTGGGTCAGGACGTGACCTAGACATGGATCCAGCTACTAGGGCTGAGAAGCTCTTCTGGACTCACCAGTGCCAGTTTAGTCAGAGAGTTGCTGAAGCAAGAGAGCAATGAAATCTCTGTAGCTTAACATTTAGGGTGATCAGCTGGAAAAAGGAACCCTAATTTCTGTTTATGTGTCCTATTTATCCACAGCTCTGACTTAGGTACCTGATTTTTTAAGGGGAAAAGTTGTAACTGTGGCATTTGCTGTATTCATTTATTTTGGTATTAGTTGCGGTATTTATTTATTTATTAATTATTATTATTATTGTATTATTTGCAATTACTTTTCATAGCTCCCAATGCAAGCTGAATAGTGCCACTTTCCCCTCCAGTTTACAAAGGGCCTCCCATCCTGGGCTTTACTGGTGCCTGGAAAGATGTCCATGAAGCCAGGCATACACACACAGACAGAGGGAGACAAAAGCAGGACCTGTATGGGTAAAGCCATTCAGGTGTAAAAGCAGAGTACCTAAATATTTTTAAATGCATGTATGTACAGTACCAGCCTTTTCCTCAAATGCAGTGCAGTGCCTCTGTCAGACAGCAGTACAGGAATGGTACTATGATCTTCTGACCTCTTCCATAGCACCATGGAAAGTGTATAATGGTCACAGACTGCAGCCATCATTTTGAGGCCTTTGAGATGAAAGCCAATAACTGGTAACATTACTGTTGAACTTGGTGTGAATTGTTAATGATAGCATGCCAGTAATGCTCTTATTTTTTATAATTTATATTATTTTAAAAGTAGAAAGAATATATGACATACATTCAAAAAATATATTAAAACTAAAAAAATTAAAAAAATATTTAAAAAGGCAAATTGTTTTATGTTCCAAGGAAATTCCAAGATCCATGACCTTGGTGAGCTGCAAAAGACTGTATTTTCTTTTGTCAAGGTTAAAGCAAAGGTGCATATTCTCTTGGCTTCTCTAACTTTCCTTTTCTGGATTGTATGTAAAATTGCCTCAATATATTATAGCCAATGACACCTGAGGCTGAAATAGGAGATTCATAGCATTAGCAAAGGGAAATATATATGTGACGAGAGAATAAAAACATGATGTACTAAGCATAATACTAGAACAACTACATAAAGAATTTAAAGCTAGGCTATTGTATTTCACTACTCTTCCACTCATAGAGACAAGGAATTTTTTTTTTTTTTATTTCTCCTGTTAGCTCACTTAAAATTTCCTTCAAGAGATGGGCAATTGGAAACTACTAAAGCGAGCTAGTAAATGTGTTTGAAAATATGTTTTTATATCAGAGAGATATTATTCAATTCCACTTTTGGTGAAGTCAGTGAGCAATAGGACATGGCAATAAGATAAGGTCCAAAATTCTACAGATCCATATGGTTGTTTTGGGGTTTGGGTCTAAGTCAGATTTTTGTAGAGAATTATTTTTTAATAATTTTCTTGCTTCCTGTTTACCTTACTTATAGAATATGGTTGTTCAGGGTTTTGTGTCAGAGAAAGAGATTTCTCTGCCACCAGCTTCTCTCTGCAGACTAAGCTAATTAAATAAAACAGAATAGAGATTTCAACCCTAATAAATCTGACTTTGTATTAAGACACTGTGTCACTTTCGTAGCTCTTTCAATAAAGCCAGGAGGGATTGATCCTAAAGACTTTTTAATCATTGTGCATGACATTGGAAATATTTTTTCAATCCTACCCTATCAAACTGATTGCTTAAACATGAAAATCTACATAGACTGTATTAACTGTTATGAATTAACTGGTATGAATTACCATTAGTGCAAAAGACAGTTGACAGACTATCACATAAAATTCACGTTATTTTTTCTTTGAAGTAGTATCACAAGAAAGACTGATTTTCACTGCTGCAATATTCAATAGATCATGAAATAAAATCACAGTATATAGTACAGAAAGTGGTGCCACCAGAATAATGTACACTGATTTTCTTCCTGCTGATTTTATAAAATGCCATTCAAGACATGCTTGGAAAGTCCCTCATGTGAGTTTTACTTTTTATTTCTAGCGTTGATTAGCTTCACATTACATTATATTTAACTTCCATTTGATAAGGAAAAGCAAAACTATGATACATTCTCATGAAACTACACACTGAGACTCCAGTTCCACAAACTCTTATGCATGTGCTTAACTTTCAGCATCTAAATATCCTAAAGATTTTAATGATATAACCATGTTAAACGTATTCATCAATTCATATTTTCAGAACAAGGGACTAATTCTATACATTTTTCTTATGGTATTCATTATAAGCTTAGTGATGTCAACATTATATCTGGAACAAAGCAATGAATATAATTCTGTGTTCTTTTTGTTTCTTATTAAGGCTGCCCATCCGAACACTGAGAGTGATCCTTAATATAGGTCTTTTAAAGATTTTAGTCCTTTAAAATGTAGATCTCCTACATCTGCAGAACTGAAGTCAGAATTATAATTCTGCACCAGGTAAAGTTATCTTTCAAGTCTGCAAACCAAAATACTGAGGGTTTTTCTTTTTTTTTTTTTTTTTTTTTTTTTTTTTTTTTTTTTTTTTTTTTTTAAATCAAGCGTTGCTCCATGTGCCTGGAAGCTATAGTAGCAGGAAGGTTGGAATGATATTCACACTGCTGAATTGATGTTATTAACAGTTCTTCTGTTATCCTGTAGGTCACTTGCTATAGAGGACAAAGCTGTAAATCTAGTAAGGATCCTTCAGACATTAAGTCAAAGGTTAAAACAGGCTATAGAAAATAAATGGCTAAACTGTTCCTATGGGAGCTTTCTATGCACAGTATGTTGGTGGGATACGAGTTTCCACAGCAACCACAGATTCAATATCAGAGCGTAACCCTCCTACATTATGCTATATTACCTGTGATTCCTTATGCCTAGCTAGTGTTTTTCTATGGCCTCCTCACTTATGGTACTGATTATATTTTTCACCTCTACTTGCTTTACTTTAAAACTGGACTCCTAAGGTACCTCATAAGCTGGAAGAGCTGTCGAAATTGTGTAAGTGACTGGCATGTACACACCAGATAAAACAAAATGTTCATGACCTTGGCAATTTCAGGAACAGTCATCTTTACATGAGAATGAATTGATTTTGAATAATTTATACAAGGTGTTGTTTTATAAATAATGGGGAGAAGAGCTGGGACAGGTTTAATTTTCTTTCCTTTGTTCTTATTTATTTTTCCACACATAAGAAATTTTATCCGTGGTACTAGAAAAATGGTTTATTCTGCTAATATACCCTCACTTATTTCTCGATCAGGGCATGGGAGGGTAGCCACTTACATGCAACTTTAGAACAGAGATTTCTGGGAATGCCATTATTTATATAATTAAAAGTTTGGAGATCTTTCAAACAATTTTTTATTTCAAGCATTATATAGTCCCAGAGCCTGCATATCAATTTGTATAATATATCAATAATGAGGCTAATGACTTATTATTGTGCTACACTATCACCTAAAATCCTATTGTCAAAGCTGCTTTGCTATGTGGGCATATATGAGGAGATGAACTTTCAACCAGAGAGCTTTCATTCTAAATAAATAAAAGAGAAGGAAAGAAAAAGGTGTGATTATTCCTGGAGCACAGTTAAGTGAAACAAATGAAAAGAAAAGGCTTATGATCTGTCTTGCTCCAGTTAGCAAAACACTGAAGCACATGCTGAACTTAAAAAAAAATGATTTCTTACTAAAATGCATTTCTTAAGATATGACTTTGAATGTGAAGCTTACTTTAGTTGCACAGCTCAGTTTGATGCTCCCTGTATAACATAAGTGCTTGGGTTGGGTTGGTGTGTACATTACATGGTTTGACTGTTGTACAAATCCCAATTGTCTGTTAGAGATTGGCACCGAAAGTCCATGGTCACAGAGTGATCTATGGCTCCTCTACCAGAGCTCTTCTGCACAGCTCCATTTGTGGAGGACAAATAAAGAAATAAGCCACATTTAGCTGAAAAGCTAAAAAGATTACTAGAAAAACAAAAAAAATACAAGCTAAAAAGAAACAGGGATTCATAAATCATAATATTTCCCTTAAGCATATTTGCTCAGAAATCTAACTAGTAGGAAATGAGGACATTTCTTCGCAAAGCTATACAACAGTTCATGTGGGCCAGTGAAATGGATATACATATTACACAAGGCAGAACTAGATTCTTTGCTTTTGGTATGTTTCTTTTCTTTCTGAAAATACCTCGTGTTCTAGTGGTGTTTCATAATACGATTTTCCTCCAAATCCTACAAGTTGATTGGAGATCACTGAAAATCACCAACTGTGATCAAGGTACCAGAAATATTATTTGACAAAAAAACCCCCCAACAATAATAAAAACTAACTAACCACTTGTAGCTTGACTAATGGTCAAATTCAGACTGTATTTTACCAGTAGAGTCACTGGTGAATGAATTGCTCTAAAAGGCACAGAAAGCAACAGTATCAGCATACGTACACAGCTCATCACTAAGTTAGGAAATTAATATTTTTAACAACTATGGATAAAAAAGGAATTGAGGTCATTGTAATTTCAAACTTACTATAGAAAAAATAGCTCATAATTATTTTGTTCTGTTACGTTTTAGACATTCTGAAGAAGTAAAAGGAGAACTGACTGACAAAAATTCCTTGTATAACTTCTCTTCCATGGTTTTGCATGATGTGTCTTAAATCAAGCACTGGAACAGGCCGCCCAGGGAAGGGGTTGAGTCACCATCCCTGGAGGTATTTAAAACGTGGTGCTTAGGGACATGGTTTAGTGGTGGACTTGGTAGTGTTAGGTTAATGGTTGGATTCAATGATCTTAAGGGTCTTTTCTAACATAATGATTCTAAATAGCAAATTTAAGACAAAATTTAAGAGGAATTATAAATTTTAAACTGCAAGACAAAAGTTTGTACATTGATACAATCTCCTCAAAGCTGCAAATGTTAAAAAAGAAATGAAAGCTTTAACCAACAAATTTATCTTAAACACATCATTCAGCTAACAATGATTAATCATCTGTACTGAATATTGGGCACTGAAGTGTTACACATTGCAGCACTTTCTAAAGTGAAGAATGCAGAGTGTTAACGTAAAAAACATAGTCTGTGCTTTTCCTTCAGGTTTTGGTTGTGATATATAAGTTTCTGTAAGATAATTAAATACTTACTGGGACAGAAAAAAAGAATGACACTAATGAATCATTAGTGCATTCATCTAAGAGAACCAAATTCCATTCCTTTCTGCAATTAAAGACTTTACACAAAATGGAACAGATTCAAGAGGAGAGACCGGCAAAGAATCACCACCACCATGTAGTCTGATGGATATGACAATCTTTGGGTGTGTGTGGGATTTTGGCTTAAAAGCTTGTCATAATTTGGCTAGGGAAGAAATAAAAATTAGGGTTTTCAATGTACCCAGTGATTTTTCTGAAAACATTTTAAAAATAAAAGGAAATGCTGAAGAATAAAAAACCCAAAACTATCAAACCCAAAATCTTTTTCTGTGCTTTGAGACCTGATTCAAAACCCATATGTTAATAAAACAGATCAGATAAAACCTTGGAGGTAAGAATAAAAAAACTTCAGTTTACAACTTCTACCAGAACTAAGGGGCTTTTAAGTTTGGGAACATTTAAATGCTTCCTAAGTTAGGTTGCAGCTGACTTGACTTCTGAAAACAAAAGTGTTGGACTACAGCATATAAAATTAAGTTTGTGGGAAAACCACACAAATGAACCAACAAAAAGGGTTATCTCTCAATTCTGTCTCTTTTATAAATCACATGCTATATTCTGTGTTTTAGAAAGACATATACTTCACCTAAGATTGCAAGCATTAATTTATTAAATTCTGTAGAAGGACTAGATTAAAAAAGTCTCACCTGTAGATGAGACTGAGAAGAGTCCATCACTAAAATCCAAGATATTTTCTTTTTTATGCTTTAAAATTACTTTTCAAAATGTATTCAGGATTGCAACCATTTTTGTGCATATTTTAATAGTTCACAGAAGTGCTTCTTCTGTTCCAAAATGTTGGAGTATCTTTTTTTTTTTTTGTTTGGGTTTGTTGTTTTTGGGTTTTTTGTTTTTTTTTTTTTAAGAAAGGAAAGAAGGAAAAAAAAGAAGCAAAGAAAGAAAGAAAGAGAGAGAGAGAGAGAGAAAGAAAACTTACTTGTTCTATACAAATCCTAAATTGAGCTGGAGCAAGTTTATATCTGTCACAGATGATAATAATATAGTTATTGTTCATTGTATGAATGTATCACTTTAAAGACTCTTAATCTTTCAAGCAATGTGATAAATTCATCTAATATTATTTGACACTATAGCTTTCATTTGGATCTCTGGTGCAGCTGAATATGACAGACCAACATTAGCCAAAAATTTGCAATTGAAACTATAGAAAAAAAGAATCTTCAGGTGAATATTCTTGCCAATTTTATTTGACATGTTATAGAAAGGAGAGTTTCAGGATTTAAAAGTATACTTAAATAAAACTTCTGTCACAGACTTCCTGTGAGACTTATAAACCCCCCTCTAATACCCTTGTCCCATGCTCTCCAGTTCTTCTGTGTCCTACTTCTTTTCTCTCATTCTTTCTTCATTTTCCAATAAAAGTGTCATTTCTTTGGGGCAGAGGTTACTTTTTCCTGCTTGATTCATATTCAGTTCATTTGACTTATGTGAGTTGGCATTGTTAGTTTTTCCTGTTACAAAATAGTAAAAAAACAGAAAAAAGAGAAAAGTGTAACAATGAAAAGGAAAGGAAAGGAAAGGAAAAGGAAAAGGAAAAGGAAAAGGAAAAGAGAAGAGAAGAGAAGAGAAGAGAAGAGAAGAGAAGAGAAGAGAAGAGAAGAGAAGAGAAGAGAAGAGAAGAGAAGAGAAGAGAAGAGAAGAGAAGAGAAGAGAAGAGAAGAGAAGAGAAGAGAAGAGAAGAGAAGAGAAGAGAAGAGAAGAGAAGAGAAGAGAAGAGAAGAGAAGAGAAGAGAAGAGAAGAGAAGAGAAGAGAAGAGAAGAGAAGAGAAGAGAAAAGAAAAGAAAAGAAAAGAAAAGAAAAGAAAAGAAAAGAAAAGAAAAGAAAAGAAAAGAAAAGAAAAGAAAAGAAAAGAAAAGAAAAGAAGAAAGGAATAAAGCTGGGAAAGGATGAGGAAATCTGTATGAGATCACAGACTTGAAACAACCATGAAGACACAAATTATGCAGACACTATTTCAAAGAAAGGTAATGACAGGTAAAACAGTATAACTCACCAAATATTACTATAAAAGAAGATAAACCAAATAAAAACATATAGAAAAA
>NW_008795018.1:6303598-6306382 GCF_000699145.1 Aptenodytes forsteri
CCAAATGAAAATATAGAAAAAAGCAATAGAAAAGTTTGGCAATTGGTAAAACAAAAGTTCCCCTCAAAAGAATAAGAATATATTAAGAAAAAGCAGAGCTTTGGCAGCAAAACTTACAGAAAAGCAGAATTGATCAAAGGAAGAAATATTTATGTAATTCATGTGTGATTACTTTGTGAGTTTGTCTACCATACTACAGATAAAACAAGTCCAGTTTATGAGAATGAAACAAAGATGGAATAAAGACTTTTAAAGAAAGAAGTGTACAGAAAACAAGTGTTTAAGCCAAAGTGTACAGAGGCATCACATTCAACTGAGAAATGAAATGACCTTTCGTTACAGGAGGAAACAACAAATAAATCTTTCAAACCCCATGCACATTACTGAAACGCTAAACATATTTGTGTCTTGCCTTAAGACAAAATATAAGTAATTTTTTATAAATAATCCAGTTAGTTCCAGATCTAAACTTGCTGAATTGTGAAAACTACTACAGATGTGCTGTAGCATTCATCACATATTTTAACAAAATAAGTAAATACTAGGGGTCAATTTTACTAAATTTGAGGCAAAACAGTGAGTTTCAGATGAGACTAAAATATAAACAAAGATGTAACTCATATACACAAACTGGGTAATTTTTCAAGATAGAAATCTTTTATTTAGGTTGCATATATTTTTTGCATGCAATATCTATAATGTATGTACATATGTATAATTATCTTTTTTTTTTCATTGAGTATTAATGAAAACAAAATTAAGTTTTCCTATTAACAGGTCTTTAAGCCCTCTGTCCTTGAGATGTTAAATATATATATAACTGACTCTTGTGGGCCTTACCCTGAAAAATCTGGCTAATGATAAAATTTGTCTACGATTAGTCACATTTTCTTTAGTTGTTATTTGGAGATGAATTTTAGGTGTCTTTTCATCTATCTTTTATTAAACATCTTTCCTTTTTAGAACCTGTTCAACACAGTGCTGTAAATATTCAGGTAAAAAGTGAATTTTTTTCTTCATTGTATTTTGTCAAGCTAGAGTGAAACTTAAAGCTGATATCCTATTTCTAAAGACACAAAGAACTGCAGATTACCAGAAATGCATAGATCACATCTGAACAAAATAAAATGGTAAGCAATATGCCTGCATAATGCTTATTGCCTGATACAGTATTTAAACAAAGTTTTCTTTTGTGATCAAATTTGAATAGCAGGTATGCTTTGTGTTCATATCATGGGGATGATCGGCTGGTGATTCCCACCTGTTTTTGTACAGTTCTGTATGCACTACAAAGTCTGTGCAGTGCACACATTCTGACTAAGATAAGCCAAGTGAAACAAAACTTCTATTTTTCAGAGTCTTTTAGAACCGGTAAAGATTTAATCAGCTCATATTGATTATATGGCACTGTGTCCTGCCTCTTAATGACTAAGTCTGGTAGATTTTCACTTTATCAATCAAGGCAAAGAAGTAAAACATTAAAAAAGAGACAGCTTGGTTTTATTTTTCTTTACATGGATTTTGTGTTTTGAAAATACTGTAAAGAATATTACTTTGGAGATAGGCGATCAGAAAATTCCGTTAAATTTATAATCATCCATTAAAAATCAAATTAAAACTAGCATCAATATAAAGTAACATATAGAATACCAAATGTATAGAGAAATCATAACAGTTACTGAACATTTAACTTGTGCCTACAGTTTAATTTATTTCACTGGGAACTGTAGCTACTGAACAGACAGCTAAGATTTGCTAGGATTTATCTCCTACATAAGATTTATTTATTTACTTTTAACAAATTAGCAGGAATATTTCAGGTATTGCTGAAAGGTTTCTAGGCTACAGTCTCCTGTGACAGAACTGGATTGCAAATGTTAATTATCTGTTCTGAAATGCTATACTATCAACAAATATAAGAACTGCGGAAAGTAAATCAGAAAGTTTTCTTAGTCAGGGTTATTTTTCCCCCACTTCTGGGACTACTGGCATACTGTTCCATGTCCAGACAAAACTGAAATTCAGGCAGTAATGCACAAGTGTTTTCATATTTGCTTCCAGGTGTCCCTAAGTATTTACCTATAGATAGTAGTTGCTCTGTCAGATGGAGTTGAAATAACAAATGAAAGCTATGCTATTGATGTCCAGGAGTATTGATATTTATATTTTAGATTTACATTTTCATATGGATAATTATATTCTGCCCCTTGCTTTCCTCACCCAGTTCCCTCCACGCTGATTTATTCTGAAGTTCAGCCTTGGAATAGGAATTTCAAACTCTTCAGATGAGATAGAGAAATTCTTGAGAGGACTGCTTTACACATCTCAGAATAATTTACACTGTTCAGAGTATGGTATGTCCAAAGGTCTTTTCTGTGGAAAAACTCTCAGCTGGGGAAATCTCAAGGAACTGTAAAGGCAGATGAGCTCAGTCCCACCCCATGTTCCTATAGTATCTAATGGAGAAGAAATGCAGTTTTTTCCAGGAACCTCCATCTTGCAGTTGGTGTGGAGTAATCCAATACCACACTGATACATATCAGGTCACTTTTAAAGATCAGTAAAGAACTGTCTACCTGTTAATCTGCTCTCATGCTCATGTCATGTTCAGCTTACTATCTGTTTCTCTTTCCACAGGAATATCTGTCCTGGTTTCGGCAGGGATAGAGTTAATTTCCTTCCTAGTAGCTGGTACAGTGCTGTGTTTTGGATTTAGGGTGAGAACAATGTTGATTACACACCGATGTTTTAGTTGTTGCTAGGTAATGCTTACACTAGTCAAGG
>NW_008795018.1:6307317-6310117 GCF_000699145.1 Aptenodytes forsteri
TGGCTTTTGCTTTCCCTATTAAACTGTCTTTATCTCAACCCATGAGTTTTTCTCACTTTTACCCTTCCGATTCTCTCCCCCATCCCAGTGGGGGGGAGTGAGCGAGCAGCTGCGTGGTGCTTAGTTGCCAACTGAGATTAAACCACGACAATATCTTTAAAAGAATAAAATTCACTCTACAATTAATTTTCTGTAATATTTCCATTGATCGTTATTTTTTCAAGTATATTTAACATGCTTATCAAAAGGACATCTAGCAACACATATACCTATATAAAAGAATATCCTTTCTTTTAGTTTTTGTGTCAGTAAGTTATGTGCACATGACTTGGTCGTATTTAACAGTATCTTTCCAAGAAAAGAGGCAAAGTTCCAGCTAAATTTGAAAAAATAACTAGGCAGATATCTAAGGTTTATCACTGGGTTTCATCCCTGTAAAAAGCAATGGGGTGTACTTAAGCAGTCCTAGTGAGGGAATATTTTGTGGAGAGTTTGCAAGATTATAGGAGGTGGAGTAGACAGGGGAAAAAGCAATGCTGTACACTCCTGTACAGCACTGAATGAAACTGAACAAGAATAGTGAAGGTTGAAATAGACATATGCATGAACATGCAGATGACGTGGTGAATTCTTTAAACAAATTCAGACAAACAAAAGGAAACCAGGTGCTGCTACATCATCCCTGAAGTATTTCTTTGGAGAGTAGCCTCCCTCCATCCATGTAGTAAATTCTGAGTGCTTCCCAGTGGTCTTTCCATTTCTGGCCTTTTAATGAATTTTATAGTAGAAACCTGCTCAGTATTTTGTAGATACTTGTTGCTTGAAACATGTATTCTGTTTCATTTGTGTCACATTTGTTCAATGGGATTTATTTTGGATTAGAACATGACTTAGGTAGACTATGAACTGAAAAACTATCCATGTAGCAACAGCTGTTCTAGTCAAGGGCCAAACACATCTTAATATAACTCCACTGAACACCAAAAAAATTCAAGAGGGATGTATTGGACACTTTACATGAAGTCAGTAAAGGACTCATGCAGTACTTAAAAAAAAAAAGTTATTTTAGTTTGGAAATGAGCTTCGCATATGACTGCACATTAATTTGGTTGTTATTATTTATAATTTTGGAAGTCTAGCATTAAAATAAGGATTGAGACCCAGCTTTTTTAATGCTGTGCTGATATATAAGTTCTTTTCCTTAGAGGTTTTTTGTTTTTTTTTTTTTAAACAGACCGTATAAAGAAGAGAAATTAACAAAAGAGTGTCACTAGATCTGAAAAGGGGTTACTGTCTCTATATGGCTGTAATAAAAATGGAGGAATTCTTTCCACCCAAACCCTGATTGGCCAAGTTTTGACAGTATTGAGCAGCTGGATGCCTACCTGTGTTGAGGAGCACTCTCTCTCCTGATGTGTAGAGACCAGGTGCTCTCTGCACCTGGTGCTCTCTGTAGAAGAAGAGTTAAACCTTCTTGAATTCAACAAATGAAAGATACAAGCATTCAATCCAAAACTGAAAAGAGCCCTCTGGATCAAAAGAGAAATGAATCTGCGTCTACAAGGTGGAAGATCTAGTCAGCACTGGGAACAACAGAATGCTCTCAATCTATTGTACCAGAGTGGTAATTAAATAGTCTCTGGACCTGGGAATGAGAATATAAAGGAGCTGTCACATGCACTTGAGATGGAAACATTTCCATTCCATGTTTAATAAATGTTTAGCTATTTTTTATTAGGAAATCACTCTCAGAAAAGTAATTTAACCACTATACTTCAGAATGTCTCTTCTACAAATCAAGGTTAAATAATTGTTCCATGCAAATTAGTAAAACTGTAATTACCGTAATTATGTCTCACACAGTTGACATTAGCTATTGGTGGAAGCTATCTGCAAGCCTTCCAGCTGCAACTATTGTGTGCACTGAATGATAGAATGACGCACTGAACAGTTCAGCAGAATCATGTGAAGGAGTCCATTTGTGTGACGAAAAGAAAGACATTTTTGTCCTGAAGGGACTCAAGTTAAACCCTTTCAGTAGCATTGCATCAGCAGAGGAATTACAGAAATCCAAAGAAATTGCTAAAAGTTAGTGGAAAATGAATATTTTCTAAGGTTTAATGATGTATTAGGGAGTGAAAAAGTGAGGAGACTGTAAAATGTTCTGAAGATATTAAAAAAATTAGCATATAACTTGCTGTTTCTGAGGACTAGTCTGGTGGGGGTAGCTTACAGGACAATATTCAAACAAAAAAAGGTGTCAAGAAAGACAGCCCTACCAGAGGGGATGCATTACTGGACCTGTTGGTCACCAACGCAAGTGAGCTAAATCAGAGACATCAAGATTGGAGGCAGCCTGGGCTGCAGTGACCATGCATCGGTGCTAGATATGCAAAAAGATGTTATATGTCACCCAGGTAAGTGCACCACCATGGAGAGAGATATCCAGTACCTGAGGGAATTAGCCATGCTGGAGGTGATTTATGATGACCTGAACAATGAGCAGTTATTCAAAAATCCAGATGAAGTCAGGTGCACACAACCCATGTGGCGGAAATTTGTATGGAGCACATCATCGTCATATGCCAGCTCATTGGGAGTAATGACTTGGAAAGAAAGAGAGGAACAAATGGTGGATGAATTGGCTGGCCAACTCCAGCAATACAAAGAAAGTGTCTCTTCCTCCCTACGGGCCTGCATTTTGGCTGTGGAGGAAGTGTCAAGAGAGTTCCAGCAACTCAAAGAAGATAGGTCCTACTCCCCACCTGTACAGACCAGTATCTCAGCCATTAGGAGTAAG
>NW_008795018.1:6314958-6317049 GCF_000699145.1 Aptenodytes forsteri
GGAAAGTGTGGGACCTGGGCATGATGTAGATGGTATAGAATAAGGGGTGGATACTATCCTGGTTTTGGTTGGGATAGAGTTAATTTTCTTCCTAGTAGCTGGCATAGTGCTGTGTTTTGGATTTAGTATGAGAATAATGTTGATAACACACCGATGTTTTAGTTGTTGCTAAGTAGTGCTTACACTAGTCAAGGACTTTTCAGCTTCCCATGCCCTGCCAGCGAGAAGCTGGGAGGGGGCACAGCCAGGACAGCTGACCCAAATTGGCCAAAGGGGTATTCCATACCATGTGACGTCATGCTCAGTATATAAACTGGGGGGAGTTAGCCAGGGGAGAGGTGACTGCTGCTTGGGAACTGGCTGGACATTGGTTGGCAGGTAGTGAGCAGTTGCGTTGTGCATCACTTATTTTGTTTATTCTTTTATCATTAATATTATTATTTTCCCTTCCTTTTCTGTCCTATTAAACTGTCTTTATCTCAACCCATGAATTTTACTTTTTTTTCCCCAATTCTCTCCCCCATCCCACTGAATGGGGAGAGAGTGAGCAAACGGCTGTGTGGTGTTTAGCTGCCTGACTTGTTAAACCACAACAGGATTTGTTACTGGACCTGTCGGTCACCAACACAAGTGAGCTAATCAGAGATATCAAGATTGGAGGCAGCCTGGGCTTCAATGATCATGAAATGGTGGAGTTCACAGTCCTGAGGGATATGGGTCAGGTGAAGAGTAAAGTCAGGACCATGAATTTTAGGAAAGCAAACTTCCAGCTGTTCAAGGAGTTAGTCAATAGGACCTCCTGGGAAACTGCCTTTGGGGACAAGGGAGCAGAAGAGAGATGGCAGATCTTTAAGGATGCTTTCCATAGAGCGCAAGAGCTCTCGATCCCCAGGTGTAAGAAATCAGGGAAGGAAGGCAAGAGACCAGCATGGATGAGTCAAGACCTGCTAGTCAAACTAAAGGGCAAGAAGGAAATGCACAGGCAGTGGAAACAGGGACAGTTATCCTGGGAAGAGTATAGCAACACTGCCCGGTTGTGTAGGGATGGGGTCAGAAAGGTCAAGGTGCAGCTGGAGCTGAACTTGTCAAGGGATGCAAAGAATAATAAAAAGGGCTTCTATAGGTATGTCAGCCAGAAAAGCAAGGTCAAAGAAAGAGTACCCCCCTTGATGAACATGACTGGCAAACTGGTAACAAAGGATGAAGAGGAGGCTGAGGTACTCAACACCTTTTTTGCCTCAGTCTTCACTGGCAACCTCTCTTCCCACACCTCTCAAGTGGATGGACTGGGGGAGCAAAGTCCCTCCCACTGTTCAAGAAGAGGAGGCTGAGGTACTCAACACCTTTTTTGCCTCAGTCTTCACTGGCAACCTCTCTTCCCACACCTCTCAAGTGGATGGACTGGGGGAGCAAAGTCCCTCCCACTGTTCAAGACCACCTGAGGAACCTAAACATACATATGTTTATGGGAACTGACGAGATGCATCCCAGAGTCCTGAGGCAATTGGCTGATGCAGTTGCCAAGCCACTCTCCATGATAACTGAAAAGTCATGGCAGTCAGGTCAAGTCCGTGGTGACTGGAAAAAGGGAAACATGGCACCCATTTTTAAAAAGGGAAAAAAGGAAGACCTGGGGAACTACAGGACAGTCAGTCTCACATCTGTCCCTAGGAAGATCATTGAACAGATTCTCCTGGAAACTATGCTAAGGCACATGGAGGACAGGGAGGTGATTCGAGACAGCCAGCATGGCTTCACCAAGGGCAAGTCCTGCCTGACCAACCTAGCACCCTTCTATGGTGGAATGACTGCATCAGTGGACACAGGAACAGCTATGAATGTAATCTACCTGGACCTCTGTAAGGCCTTGGACACGGTCCCCCACAGCATCCTTCTCTCTAAACTGGAGAGGTATGGATTTGATGGGTGGATTATTCGATGGATAAGAAATTGTCTGGATGGTTGCATCCAGAGGGTAGTGGTCAACAGCTCAATGGCCAGACAGAGAACAGTGACAAGTGGTTTCCCTCAGGGGTCCATACTGGGACCAGTACTGTTTAATATCTTCATCAATGACATAGACAATGGGAT
>NW_008795018.1:6317553-6328415 GCF_000699145.1 Aptenodytes forsteri
CTAGAGAAGAGAAGGCTTCAGGGAGACCTTATTGCAGCCTATCAGTACTTAAAGGGGGCTTATAAAAAAGATGGCGGCAAACTTTTTAGGCAGGGCCTGTTGCGACAGGACAAGGGGGAATGGCTTTAAACTAAAGGGGGGTAGATTTAGACTAGATAGAAGGAAGAAATTTTTTATGCTGAGGGCAGTGAAACACTGGAACAGGCTTCCCAGAGAGGTGGTAGATGCCCCATCCCTGGAAACATTCAAGATCAGGTTGGACAGGGCTCTGAGCAACCTGATCTAGTTGAAGATGTCCCTGCGCATGGCAGGGAGGGTGGACTAGATGACCTTTAGAGGTTCCTTCCAACCCAAACTATTCTATGATTTTATGGTGGTATCAAAAGCAGAATTGGAAGAACAGAATTAAAAAGGTAAGGGAAAAAAATTTTTAGTGAAGGCCTCCTCATCACTGGAGTCACTTTTAAATGACTGCAGGGCAATCAATGCATTCAAAAGTATTGGGAACTGTCCTGCTTTGGCAGTGCGGTTGAGCTGACTGAATACCACTGGTCACTCAATTTCTTGAAGAACATTTATGATTTTTTCTTAATCTCTTCCTTTCTCTCTTTCTCTTCCTTCCTTTCTCTCTCTCCCTTCCTCCCTTTTCCTCTCTTCCTTCCTCTCTCCCCCTCTCCCTCTCTTTCCTTTCTTCCTTCCTCTCTTCCTGTCTCCCTTTTTGTCTCTTCCTTCCTCCCTCTTCCTTTCTCTCCCCCTCTCCCTCTCCTCCTTCGCCTCTCTCCCCTTCCCTCCCTCTCCCTCTATCTGATCTGTATCATTTCCCTTTCAAATAGACCAAAGCACTGATTCCCTCTTGCTCTTCCTCTTGGTCCAGATACTTTGACAGACACCTTCTCAACGTAAATTCCTCCAACCTTTTAAAAACTATGGGTTTTGTTGGTTGTGGTGGGTTTGGGATTTTTCACCCCCACTTGGCATACTGGGAGCTCACAGCTATCCAAAATCTGTCCCCCACTGCTACTATTTCCCTCCATGGAAAAAAATTACTTCCTTCTACTATGCAATTTCCTTTAGCTGTGAGATTAAAACATAAATCTTCAGACTCTGTCTTTTACACAAAACAAAACTAATGAATTTACTTTAAACACTGTAATAACAGTGTGTTAAAAAAAAAAAAATGCTAGAAATTATTGCTCCCTGCCAGTTTGGCCTTGATTGTTTCTAAAAGCTATGGAGTATACATATAACTAAAGATTTTTCTAAATAGCCCAGGTTGACATGACTTTTCAGAGAAGTTCATGGAAGTTTTCCTTGATAAAGTGTCAGCAGCTATCGGAGACTTTTTTTTGTGTGCTGGTAATGGAAAAGTAATCTGTTACCAGCTGCATTAAAAAACCCAGCACAAATAAATAAAATAAAAATTTCAAGAATCTGCTGTTTACCATCCTCCTTATCTGCCAGTATATACGTTAGACAGTCTCATCAGCAGAAACATATGATGGCCAGAATATACAGAATTCTTTGTAGCCAAATTTAGGATTAGATGCGCAAATTCAGGCCTTGCTTAGTTCTGACTGAATTGAAAGAACACCTTTTCACTGATTCTATTGCATTTTGCCTCAAGAAATTAAGCATCACTTTAAGAGTCTGATCAAGGACCCAGTAGGGAAGACAGTAACTTGAACAGGGTGTTGATGATTCTGCCATTTGATATTTAAGAAATTGAATGTAAATCACTTACAGTATTAAATTGTTAAATTCTATGTAGCATACTGGTTTCTTAAGAAGTGATTAATGCCTTAGAGTCTACAGCAATCTTTTAAACATGCACACTCTTGGTCATAAACTCACCGTGCTGGGGGAAAACTACCAATAAAACCGGAGGTTTTCCTTTTTCTCTTATCCTGCCTATGTTCTGATGGTTGCTTCTGGAAGTAACTAACAAGAAGATAAATTTGGTATAAATAGAACTAGTTATTTTTTCCACAAAAGTCCTCCATACCAGTTCTGGAATAGCAGATTAACAAGTATTTAAATATACCCAAATAGATGAAGCAAATCAAGTATGCCCGCATTAATGCTCTGGCATTGATATTCTTGGACATATGTGACGGTGTGCTCCCCCGCCCAACCTGACCTTTATCTCCTGTAACCCTGCTCAAGCGATAACTACCAGGGCAGTCGTTAATGGATGCTGATGGTGATAGCTTCATCCATTAACGAAGTGGATTAAGGAGTCAGATAACAACACAATAGCCCTTGGTTACTGTGAGAAATAAGCCCATCTAACCACAGTGATCAGTATGTAAATATGACTATGAGTCAATCATCTTACCCCTATAAATAGTGAGCAGCCCAAGAGCCCTTTGAGCTCTCCTGCACGCACGCCACGATCTCCCCTTGAGTAGGGACGCCTGTCAAGGTTATTCCTCGAGGTTGAGAGATTCTTTGCCGCGACAGATCCTGGGTAAGTGACTAATAGCATGCTAAAAACTTTGAAATTAGCTAAGTGGTATAAAGGATCGATTGTCCTTTAGATACAGTCCTTTAGACATAAACCGTTGACCAAGTCTGGGACTAGGATTGGATCCAGCTGCACCTAGACTCCTCTCTGAGAAGGAGTTTAGAAAGCAAGGGGGTCCTTTCTGAACCTCATGAGTCAACAGGAGGGTCTCCCTGACAGTTTCATCTGACCCTGTCCTCTATGCAGTAAATAATCAAGTGTACCTTGCCATCGAATCTTGTTCACTGTCACATTTACCATTGAACTTTGTTAATTCATGCTTTAACTCACTGTTTTCTATCAATAAAGTATTGTTGCTTCTCTTATGAGTGACGTGCAGTCTCACTCCATCCGCGACAACATATCAAAGCATTTTTCCACATACCAGTTCCTTCCCACGCTTGGATGGCAGGACTGCATCTATCACAATGAGTACCTATTCTAAATGGAATTTTCTAGATATTAATTTAATAGAAATTAGTATTGCAGCTATAAATATCTTTAAAAGATGTGCAGATATGTAATATATATATCACTATGTATGCAATAAATACTTGTCTCCATTGATGTGACGTGCAATGAAGAAAATAATTGTTCTAATGATAAATGAAAGACACAAAAAATACACAAAGAATAGAATGAAGGGGATGAAACTAGGCAACTAACATTCAAATTTCAGAAAGGCTAAAAACTTGTTTGAAAGTATCTAAAAATGGGAAGACAATTAATAAACATACACATAGAGAAAAACCACAAATATTACTTTATTTCTTATATCGTATTTAACCAGTATTATTTAGCAAATATCTAAAATGCAAGTCCAAAAATAAAAAGAGCACTTTAATTCCATTATTTTATCAAATTTAACTTGGAACAGTAAAGGCAATTTTACAAAAAAAATCTCATCAACCCAAAAAGTAATTATGTAAGAGCTAAATAAGATCATCAGCCATAAAGGAAAGCTGGAGTAGGAGGCAAGGGTGGAACATTCATTACCCTTCATATTCATGCACATATGGGGCTCACATAGCAAAAGGATTATGATTGCTCTCAAGTTCAAGACAGAAACAATTTTAAAAGGTGCAGCACAATTGTTAGGAACTGAAGATCAGGCAGCAATCAGCCATAAATGGTGTAGTCTGGCAACTAATCTATTTTAAGTAATGAGGGAAGTTATCATAGAATATAAGGTAAGGTGCATGTTTTAGGAGGATTCATTTGAGAAGTTAGGCACACTATAGAATTTCAGCATTAAAGACAGTAACAGTAGCTTTGTTATTAGACACAGTCTATAACTTTTTACTGACACAAAAAAATACAGTTTTATACTGTATTGGCCCAGTCATTGAAGACAACACATGCATCTCAGTTACCGCAAGTTTTTGTTAGCTGTGACAACAGAAAAGGTAAGGAGCAAAAACTATTTCACAGGGGAATCCTGTAAACTCAGGAGGAGTACTAAAACCAGTCCTCAAAATACACCCAATATTAGTCACGGGACCAATAAAGTGATCATTAAACTACTGATAAGGTTGCAGCTGCAAAACCTCAGCTTTACTGAGGGACAGCACCCATATTTAAAGTTTCTAGAGAGGCAGGAGAGGACCCCTCTGACTCATAAGTGGTCTAGTCCAGTTGTCCTATGAGTATTTCTCCAAATTTTTGGAGCCCCTTCTGTTAGAGAGATATACATGTGTGTGCAGTCATGCACATGCAAATATCCATGCTTATGCACTGGGAAGGTGGAACACAGAGACTCGTCAGGACTTTTTCTTAGAGTACAGCGTCGTAGAAATAGTATAAAAAATACTTGTATTTTATCTTGGGACAAGTTTCCTATCCCATCACAGATTTGTGTCAAACAAAGTTTCTGCTTCAGAGAAGCAACAATTTTGGGTTTTTTTTAATGTTCGAGACCTTTGGAAATTTGAAATTTCTGATCACATAATCATTCTGATCACTAAGCCTTCCTGCTTACAAGCAAAGAGGGCCATCCAGCAGACTCTCCCCCTCAACTCTATTGGTTATACATTTCTTCCAGACTGGAGCTCAGTTGCCAAACTGCAGAAGAAAGGTTGTGCATCTTTTGTAAATCAGTGGAAACATCCAGCAACACTTCAATGAAAGCAAGACACACAGTTTAAGCTTACTTTTTTTGAACTACTTTTTTCCTTTTTAATTGGGCTGTGTGGAGCCGGTTTCTGAAGTGATGAGCATGCAGTGGGAAGGTAAAAGATGAGAAAAGCCTTTTCTTTGCTTGTCTGTATTTCATCATTGCAGCCAGTACTCATTTGTGCATCCCTTTGGGAACCTAGGTCTCCAACACTAATAAGAAGCAGCCAGGGACAGACCATGGGAATTACACATTGCAGTCTGCTAACTGACAGAGGAGGAGCCAGAAAGACATTCAAGACAAAAAAAAAAAAAAAAAAAAAAGGAAATCCCTGGTGTGAGGAGCTTGGGCACCAGGGTCAGCTACAGCTGTAAATGTAGCTTCTGTGGAGACCTGCTAAAAACTACATACAAAGACGAAAATCATTCAGGGGATGAACTCTTCCTATTTCAAGCCTTTACAGATGGTTGATTCTCTAGGTATATCACTTTTATGACCACCAGCTGAAGTAATGTCACTCGCCTTGAAAGTCAGTCTTTCTGACTGATGTGATGTTGCCCTTTTATGATTTTTCAGCTTCTCTCACTTTTTCCCCCCCGCTTTCCCTCATATACACAGATGGGCATTGAATTAATTATCAGAGAGAGGATTGTTGAGACAGAATTTCAGATGATTGGGAAGTAAGAAAAGGAACTTCCATCCCTCCAAGATGTCTCTTGTCTATCTTTTTCCATTTTAATTTGATATTAGGTTCAATGTCACACCAAATAACAATTCAGAATTACTACTGACAAAGTTTACTTCCATTATTTTTCCTTGGACATCTGTTACAGTGTTGCAAGAGGTACTGACAGTGCATCAAATATAATGTTTTCTGTTCTTTCTGAAAAACAAAAACCATCACTGATCTCTATGTTTTAGTCATATGGTTTAGTTTTAGGTAGTCCTGCAAGGAGCAGGGAGTTGGACTTAATGATCCTTATGGGTCCCTTCCAACTTGACATATTCTATGATTTTGTGATTCTATGATCTTTTTTTCCTTTTCAGTGGTTAAACAGATAAAGAAAATAAATGCAGTACTCCCCCCCCCAATATATTACAGAATTTCTATTGAAAAATGATACCATTTTGTTTGTTAATATTTTCATAAACCTCAGATTACTGTAATTACAGCATACCATATTTGGGGGTTTTGTCCTTCTTTTTCTCTCTTTTTCCTTTTTACTTTAGAATGCCAGAATATCCACATTTATATACCCCATCCAATTTATTTTCTTTGCTGTTTTATTTACTGCTGTTTTAATGTTTTGCTTTGTCACACTGTATTTTTTCAATAAATTTAAAACTTTTGGGAAGAGTTACAGTGATAGAACCAGAGTGTCAGTTTTCTTTACATCTGTCAGTTACTTTTCTAAAAGTTATTAGACAACACGTCCAAATTACAGAACAGTGGAAGGAAGAATGGCAGGCAGGCATGCAGAAGGGACAGCATCTCTGTGCTATTCAAACATATAGGCAATTGCAAAAAGACAAATGGCCCCCTGCCCCAAGAAAAGGATGTGGAAGGAAGTAGAAGAAAAGAAAGGAAAACAAAAATCAAAGAATTCTACTGTAAAAACAGATACTTTGGGCAACCACAAGCTTTTCAGGAAATCTTTTTAAATAACGGGAGGGGAAAAGGAGCAAATTCCCATAGAAAAAGGAAATGAACAAACAAACAAAAGGAAATCAGCTCTGCTTTTCATTTCAAGCAGAAAGCTTATTCCAGCATTATCAGTTGTGTGTTGTTTTTAACAGCTCTTTATTTGGCAATTGCTCACAAGCATTCTTACTGCTCTATAACATAAACAAAATGATGTATGCACCTAAGAATGCAGAACTTAAAAACCACAACAGAATTAGTTGAAATGATGAGTCTCAGGGTGGCAATGCTTTTAAAAAATAAAAATAAATTTTTAAAGATTCTGCTTTTAATATGATCACGTTATAGGACAACATGGAAAAGTGATTCTTTACTATGTCTTGATTATCTTCACCTGACCAAGATTAGCCATCAGCCGTTGTTGAAGACGTTTGAATGTTATTAATGATACATTACTACTACTGCTCTCACTGCTTTCCTAATACTTGCAAGACATTTACATCCATGAGGTAGCTACCACTTCTAGCCAGCCCTAGAAAGAAACTTCTCTCAGACATGTAAAGATAGCAAGCAAGAACCCAGACAGCAACAAAGACTCATCATCAGTCACCTCCCATTAACAAATATCTGTAGTCCTCTTCTGGTTTCTTTTCCAGGCTCATCCCCCAACACGTCTAAGCAACATCACTCCTATTTCATTTCAACCCAGAAGAAGATGCAGATCTACAAAATGATATGCCAAAGCTAATTGTAGCTCTGCCAACGTGAACAATGAACATGTTTCTTTTTTCCCTGTCTACAGAAGAGTATGTCTGACCTTTCTTACCTTGCAGACTGCTAAAGTGACCATCAACCCCACTTTAGCACTGAATAAAGCAAGTCTTTCACATCTTCAAAATGCAATGGTATTTTTTTCCACTAATTATAATAAATCTTTCATAACCCAGAAGTGTTGACTGATAGACAGGACAGCCACTGGTATCTAGTGGGACACACAAACAGAGGCTCAGCAGATACTCCTCATGCTTCTCCCCTTGTGACTTCTTGAAAATACCAGAATTTTAGCATTCTTTCTCAGGATTTTGAGGCATGAAGCATCAACATTGTCAACAAACTAAGAGTTCCCTACGGCACATCCCAGCAGAGATGGCTGTGCTGGAGAAAATGAACCAAGAAAGATAGATCAAGGGGAAAAAAATCAAACCAAAACAAAATAGCTTTTTGTTTTGCACTTAATATGTTAAAATGTAATGCAGAGATGGAATATAAAAGAAAAAAAAGGAGGTTTTACAGTATATTGGGTGTTCCAGTTCCTACTTTATAGATATTAGAGTTCCTTCTTTGCTTCTCATATTGGCAGTAGTTACTGGGAGGTAACTGCTTAATTAGTTGTTGGCCTGATCATTTTACCAATGAGCCACACACAGTGGCTTGGTGAAGCATCTGGTGCTTGTTGCCAGGCTCTCCCCAGCCTCCTCAATTGCAGCAGTTTTCTAAGCTGCTCCCAGCTGCAGCTGCAATCTTCTTTGTGATAACCATTGTTTCACAGCAGCTGTGGGAGTTGTGCTGGGGGACTTTTAGTAAGCCCAAAAATGTTCTAGATGGAAGGATTTCAAATGTCATGCCTGTTTACCCAGGAGTTCATTCACATAACAGCTTTTGCTGCAGGCTTATATCCTGAAGGCTGTTTATACCATGAAACTGCCAGCGTAAGTGGAAGATGAAGTCCTTTCATGAACCCAACATTTAATAGTCTTGGAAGCTTCATCCTGTGAGCTGGTAGCCCCAGACATTTTAATTTGCACACCATAGAATTAAAAACAAAAAAACCCAACAAAAACAAACAAATTAAAAAAAAACAAAACAACTCCAAAACAAACAAAAAACCAAACAAGAACCCAAAAAAGTTCTGTAGGACTTGGAACATAGCTTTATAAGAGAGACTCCAGTTAGCCCATTGGTCCAGTGGGAGTAACAAGAAGTTCGTGAAAGTCAATGAGCATTTTCATGAAGAATAATTTCACTGGAGAAAGTGATGCACCAACAGTGTTACCTCCTGTCACAGTGACGTACAACACCCTGATTTTCTTCTGGAGGTATGGAAGATAAATGGTTATAAATAGCTGATGACTTTTTGTTGAACTGATGCTTTTACCTGTGAGGAGTTTGCAACACCTTTGCCAGAGATCTGGAGGCTGAAACTGCCTTTTTTTTTTCCAGGGAGAGGTTATTTCCCTTTAAAATAGCTCTGAATACCTCTGCTACATGAACCTTAACACTTGCTTTACCTTCAGTCTTTTTGCAGATGGCTGATGATTTCACTGACAACTCGGAAGCTTATTGGTCAAATCCTCTTTCAGGCTGTATCCAGAACAAAACATACCTCTGGACAAAACTGGTCTCTCTGTGGTGTATGGGTGTGTTAGAAAGGTGGTATATAACGTGATTCATACCATAAGACTGAGCTGTCTCATGGACTTTCCTAGTATCATTACATATAATGGTAACAGACACACAATTTCACTTGTAGGAAAAAGGTATATACACAATGTATGGAAAATTAGTTGAAAATTATTTATACTCTCTGCTTCTTATTAGTTATCCTTCCACCTGAAAGCAGATGTTAAACTCTTGAAAAATCAGAGCAGCCATCAAACACATTGAGATCAGGAAACAGCTAACCAGTCCACCCAAACTGTCCTTTTAATGTGCTTTGACACTTAGGACATATTCCAAGGCTGGTCCTGTTTCCCTATTTCAATTTTTAATCCTTCCAGCATTACATCTCTCAAATACTGTTTGAGGGATGTGAAAGTTCTTTGCTAATCAGCAGATGTTTATCCCTTCCCTAAATGCATAATTATTACACATTAACTATGTCTATGTAATAAATGAGGATTAAAAAAAAAAAATCTCTGCATCTGACACTGGGTGATACCAACTTAACGGCAGAGATGCTGCCTGGAGTATTTTTCCCTTTATACAGCAGATTTTTGGGAATATGTAGTTCCAGAGGTCCAAAATGGAGCCTGGAAGAGATTTAATAGTTATGTAGGGTTAATGATCATGCGACAAGTGGTTACAATCAGTTTGTGATTCTCTGAAATTTCACCAAAATAGATGTGACCATTGTATTTGAAACCAGCTGTTTAGGTATAAGAGAAAAACATCATATTTTGCCATCTTACTAGTCCATTCTCTGAGCAGATATGACCCTGTTCAATATTGAGGAAGCTGCCAGTATCACAGGACAGGACCGTTTGGATGGCACTATGGATGACAACCCACGGACTGGAAGAAAGGTAGGACTGCAGTTCAGGGGGCTTTAGGGGCAGCAGTGAGGGCAGAACGGTGACTGTTATCTTCACTCACATTTGAAAGAACCCACAGTCCTGATGGTCTCTGTGTGTGCAAGTGTGCATGTGTGTACGTGTGCGGAGTGCAGGTCTGCAAAATTCTGGGAATTACAGCTCCCTTTGCTTCTTCCCCACTTCCTCTCCTTCTCCTTATCCTTTCCCTCTTGTATCATGAAGGCATAGTGTTTTCTGGAAGATGGTCTTTTGGAGTGGTTAAATCTTATTTCATAACCATACCATGTGTAGTCTAATAAGTGTTGGCATAGAAAGGGTAGAATTATTCTCCTTTGCCATTACAGCTGGCCCAGGGCTTCTCTTTTTAACCAGTCAAATGAGATGGGAAGAGTCCCATCCTTTTAGGTGACTGTAGCAACCTGGGAGTGTGTGGGAAATGCATGCTGAAAAGGAGGAGGCAATGAAAGAATTCATTGTGTCATCTGACAAAGTCATATGTTAACCCAGAAATGTGCCCAAACTGGCTTTGATCTTCTTCTATTGTGTGTTGATTTTCACGTTGTAAAGGTGTTTGGCATGTTGTCTAACTTGATTAACCTGGTGGACAGTGCATTCTGCTGCCTTCCTCTGTGTTTTCTTTCAATTCTCTTTGCCCAATGTAAGCAAGTGGAACCAGTGAGGCAGTAGAAGAATACAAATGCATACACTTACTTCTCTCTCCCTGCAAAACCATGAGATCCTTTCCGTATGCCCTTTTATCTCTTCCTGGTTTTCCCACAAGACAGGAATTCCTCTCTGACAGCCAAGTATGCATGTGTTTCAGCAAGTGAAACTTGTGGCTGTGCTGTCTGGCATATGAACTGCCGTTGTGTTCACAACATGCCACTTCTCATCCTGGCTGTAGAATGGGATGGAGTCATGAATTGTGTGCGATTTCCTGAAAACTAGGAAGTTTTGCCTCTGCTTTCTGCAGAGAACTCATCTGACAAAGACACCAACAGCTTATGGTTAGATGAGAGTCTCAATAACTATGTTAGTTGTTAGAGTTTGCAGTAAGCGTGGTTGCAAAAGAACAGAAAATGGGGTAAGAGCATGTATATGTAAATGTTTAGATGGAACATTTGGATGTGCTTTAGTGGGAATGTGGGAATTCATAGAATCATAGAATCATTGAGGTTGGAAAAGACCTCTAAGATCATCGAGTCCAACCGTCAACCCAACACCACCATGTCCACTAAACCATGTCCCTAAGTGCCGCATCTACACGTCTTTTAAATACCTCCAGGGATGGGG
>NW_008795018.1:6330985-6337212 GCF_000699145.1 Aptenodytes forsteri
CCCTTCTGAAGAGTCTATAGCCATCCATTGCAGCACTCCAGTCATGAGAGTCACCCCACCATGTTTCTGTGATGGCGACTAAGTCATATCTCTCCCGCTGCACAATGGCTTCCAGCTCCTCCTGCTTGCCGCCCATGCTGCGTGCATTGGTGTATATGCACTTGAGCTGGGCTATCGATTTCACCCCCCGGCATCGGCACGCCTAGTGCTCATCTCTAGTGAGCCTGGTTTTATCCCCTTCCCCCTCCCTTCGAACTATAAAGTTATATATGCACATCCAAGATATGGTATCTTGGAAATACAAACTCCCCATCTCAAGTTCTGGACACGTGAATGCCATCTAAAATACTTCAAATTCTATTATCACTATTATAAAGTTGATAATCACTGTATTTATACTGTCTGATTCACTCCTTACCTGAGACTTTCCACTTGCAAATGCTAAGGATACTTATAATAATTTTTAAGGTATTTTTGTTCTCTTTCTTCATTTTGTGGTAATGATACTTGTGAGAACACACTGTTTGCAAGAATTAATGTTAAAATGCACACAATGGTCCTCCTATTTGCTGAAAGAAAATGTGGTGACATATCAACAAACTCAATGGAATCAGAAAGCAAGTTTCATTCGTTAGTACTTTTTGTGTTTACATTAAATACTCAAATGATTAAACCATGTTTTTATAAGTGAAAATCCATTCTCTTTGCCCCATTGTAAAGACAGTGATATCAATATAATGAAAGGTGAGAGGGTAGCTTACATTTGTTGACTACTAATTCAGCAGTATAGCTTCTGGAAATTTTTGTCATTTATTGCTGCTAAAGAATTTATAACCTGGAGAAGCTGGTGATAATGGGCTTTAAGCCTTACAAACTCCCCAAACCACTGGATTAAAGAATCTGCTGTATTCTGTGTAGTCCCTGAAGCACAGTTTAATGGTTCTGCTGACAGGGTATCAATCATACAGGAACCATTCCACAAAGTTACAGTGAGGCACTCCAAGATGGTTAAATGTTTGCATTTTCTGTGATGTAATACAATTGCAAAACTGTATCTAGGAGACCTAACAATCAGAATCTTTGCAGCAAAAAATATGCAATCCATGTTTTGCTTAGTTTTTAATTTCTGTAACTTTGGACTCATAGGTTTTGTGGAGTTCTATTTTTTTAGATGTTTTTATTTCAACATTTATTTATTTTTCCGATTTTTTTCTAGACATGGGTGGGAATTGGAAAGCAGGTATGATTTTCTCATCATTTATGCATCTGGTGTTTTGCTGATTTTCTTTCCCCAAACATGACCATTCATGCTGGTTATCAGCGTATGTTTTCAGTCTGGAAATTTGTCTGCTTTTGGTTACTCATGAGGAAATTTCTGTGTTTTCATAGAAAATATAGTTAAGTATTCTCTTTAAGGAACTACTATGGTTGGAAAAGTTAATATTTTTTTTTCTGTGTTTTCATAGAAAATATAGTTAAGTATTCTCTTTAAGGAACTACTATGGTTGGGAAAGTTAATATTTTTTACATATCATTGCCAGTAATAAAACATCGCAAATGAATAAAGGTCTAGGAAATTTTAATCTGTCAGTTGAATACAACTGCAATTAAAAAGGAGTGCTATTTACTCCTTCAGTCCTTCCAGAAGCCTTTTCTGCAGATAAATTCAAAGGCTACTCAATTCAAAATTGCTTTATTATTGACTGTGAGCAGATATCACAATCATGGTGGTGAGACTGTAATCAACGATAATCTGTGAGGGAAAGAAATAAACTGTAAATCTTTAAAGCTACATATTTTAGGAAAAAAGTTGGAGAGTGCCTCAATTTTCCTCTCGAAGACTTTGCATAATGTATTTAAATAACATGAGCAGATATAATCAGTTTAGTTAGGAAAAGTCAGAATTATGATATCAGTTTGCAATCACTAATAGAGCATTTTCAGGCAGGTTAGCCTTCTAATTTATTCTACAGTCTTTAGAAGGTTTCTCCTTTGAATTCTAAATTCTGCAGATCTTTAAAACATGCAAATGTCTGCACCCAGTTCTCTCTACTCTGACTCACAGTTCAAACAATAAATGCAACAATAATAAAAATCACAACCAGTGTAATTCTATAAATTGGCATTATGCTGTCAGAGAAACTATAATCCATAGGGCTATTACACCAAACCTGTTGCTTCTGAGTCCATGAAGTAAATGAAAAAGAGCCATGCTCTCTTATGTTACATAAAAGCACAGGAAAAATTGTGTTGGCAATAATGATTGAGTCTTGTGTTTCTTGAAGACATTTTACATTATCCAAATTGCAGTGACAAGACTATATCATTAAAATAAGAAGTCTGTCCCATTTAATAACTTACTAATGTTTTTCTATGGCTTTAGGTGCTTCAAAGCTATTTGGTCCTTTTTGGTCCAGATGCACCACCTTGAAGACATCAGAAAGTTTAGCAAAACATTTTTGCAGGAGGAATGTAAAACCAGTCAGTAGCACAAAGAGACCACATTCACACTGGATCTCTTCTTCCCATAGGTATTTTGGGTTTGAGTGGGCTTTTGTTTTTTTGTTTTTCTTTGTTGTTTGTTTTTTTCTCTAATTAAGATTTCTTTAGCTTGTTTCTTTGCTACAGTAAACTTGGGCTTTAGCGTGTAAATCTGAGATAGCAGTAATATTGTTCAAAATGGGCAGAAATTGATTCAATACAATGTTTCTGATGATTTGGAAACTGCATCTTTCTTCACTTATACGACACAATAAAAATATTCATTTTCATTACATCAAGATTCTTAAATAATTTTATAGGAATTCATTTGTGCATACTTGACATTATTTTCTGGTTTAATATTTTGGACGTGCATTTTATTTTTCTAAGATATAAAGTGTCTTCATCATCTTACCTATCTTAGCTGTAACATTTTCGTTTCTCTGGGTTTTTTTTCCTTTTTTCTTTTGGTTGTGATGACTACAGTGAAGAAAAAAAAAAAAAAACTTTATTTTTTTTTTTCTTTGGGGTTTTTCTTCCTGAGGCTTCAACACTATCATGTCAGGAAGTGAAAAAATAACTGAGGCAGAGATTTGTCAGCTCTTTCCATTTTAAGACCAAGGAAAATTTTTATTATCCAGTGCTCCTAGAAGACATTCTAGGATAAAAATCAATCCCTACTAAAAATCTTTTTTTTTACTTTCTAAATGTATTTTTATGGACATTTCCTTCAGATTTTTTTATTATTATTTATTTTTTAACATTTTAAAACACTATTTATAATTACTTACTTGTACAATTCCCAGTATTTAAAATATAACCTTGAAAACAATGCATCTTAACTTAATCAATTTCAATCGCAGCAGAGAATTGTGCATGCCGAGTGCTGGGTAAATGACATGATCATTTTTAGATAAGATGCTCACCTCCATTCCTGCCTACTTGTATGCCTAACGCAGTATCTTTACTTATCAAAGCTGTAATAGCTTTGGACTTCTGTGATACAGGAACAAGTCTTGGCCATTTCTTGGTTCCATGCTAGAATAAGACTTGAGTTCAACAGACACTCTCTGTTCCCTGATTTGCATGGAAAGGAAACCTAGGCACGCGTGTTGGAGGTTGTCCTGTGCATGCAGTGCTCCAACACGTACTTTTTGTAGGCATATAAGGGACCAGAAGCCCAGAGAATACTGCAGTCACTGTCATCTACTAAGTGAAACGTAAGAATCCAAAACCTAGTCATCGGGGAAATCTTCTAAAAGCAAATTTGTAGAAGTAATGCACAGGTAAAAAAGAAGAATCCACCTCCAAATAGAAACCCCACATTAGCACTTAAAAGTAAGTTTCTGAATTTAGTTAACACTGTAAAACAAACAAAAAGTCTACAAACAAAAAAAATTAAGACTATGCATTTTCTGCTCATGTTAAACACAGAAATTCTACTTGTATTCACTTCCCTTATCTGACAGGTGGGAATTAGGAGTAAACTATTCTATATCTGACTGAGAAGCAGGTACATTGGGAAGGCCTAGGTTTGTATTTATTCAGTTCTTAACTATACTCATATTTTCACCATAATTAGCAACCTAATTGTCTATATTAAGTGTCTGAATCTGCAAACACTTATGCATATGAAGAACTCTACTTCAGTTAATACCCCGAGCGGAATTGCTTCCTTACTTACACCTGTTGTGACATTTCTATCTGATCTTCAGCTGCTTTTGTTTTGTTGTGTATAATGTTTCCACTTCAGTAGACTTCTGCAAGCCTGTAAAGTTTTTCTTGGTGTAAAGCATGAAGTGTATTAGAGACAGTAATGTATTTCTTAATCTCCAAAACATTTCTTTAAGACACCCCTCACATTTTATTTTATATGATCAAGAACAGAAAAGACATCTTATACCACATTACAGTAATATTAAACATAGCCTACTACCCCATTACCAGCAATTACTGTGAGAGATAGCATTAACCTGCCAGGCTACTTTCTTAGCTGTTCACCTTTTGCCATGTTGAAAAAGAACCATACCCCCTGCAATCCTTCTCTTATCTCAATATCTTTTTTTTTTCTAATCAACCACCAATATTACCTCTCACCATATAGTCATTAATGGTCTTTAGTGAAAGCACTTGCTAAGGACTTCTTGAAAGTCTAAATACAATATGTTTGCTATTTTTCTCCTAATCCAGGATTATGTCGATCTATTCAGAGACTTCAAGTGGACCAGAAATGTAGTTTGTAGTTTTTTGTTCCCTGTGCTCATTCTGCTGTTTTACCTATATCTTTTATTATTGCTTCAACCAACTTCCTAAACACTGAGTCAGGGCTCATTGTTTTGCAATTCCCTGAATTATCCCAAATACCCTGGCACTAAAATAGCTACATTGTTTGAACCTACAGTTTCTTTCTGTGCTGCTGTAGTTGTGTGACTGATGGTATATCTTTGTTAGTAACTAAGGTATTTCATTTTAAGCCCTTCTGAAGAACTCTCATGTAAGAACCATCTGCTTCTATGAATGTTTGCTCTTTAATATATCACTTTAGGCTCCATCTGACTTCTCGTGATCTGACAACAACTCATCTTCATTACCTGAAGAGAGCAGTTCCAAAGTACTTATCTTCTCAACTTCCCGATGCTGGAAGTTGACACAAATCAATCATTTAACATCTTTGCAAGATGCTTCTCCTTAATTTCCCCCTTTTCTCTTTGTTAATCCAAGGGATTCAGAGATTCCCCCCTCTTTAAAGGTTTTTGGTTAATATCAGTTTCTAGTCAATACGCGTGACCAAACACTCAGAGACTGAACTCCAAACATAAGAGAAATATTTACTCTCTGATGGCTATATTTTACTTTCTACAAAAATCCCATTGAGGAGCTGTGGTAGAGTATCTCTCCAAAGCAATTACAAATCTTTATGTGCTACATATAATATGGTGACAGATCTCTATTAATAAACAGAAAAAGGAATAATTTTACTTCTTTGTCCTTTGGGCTCCAGGAACAACACCACAAACAATAAAATTGAACTAACATACAATAAAGGTTTATTTTAACATCCATAACTACATAGTGCAAAATCAAGCTTGTCACACATCTGTTAGTTCTCACTTAAAACAAATACTCTTTTTGTTAATACATATCTAACAAAATTTACACCTTTGGCTAAAGCCCCTGCTCCATTATACATTTTCGTTGTATGAGGCACAAATAACACAGTGTCAACCTTTCAACTGAAGAAAAAGATGTCCCATATAATGAATTCCATCATTTTGGATCTCAGAATCCCAGAACCTTTAGCATGCTGAATTATTTTACCAAGTATCCTGAGCATAGATATAACAAGAACATATACTAGAAATTTGTTGGGTTGAAATTGTTTGCATTTGGCAGAAAGAACAGGATGTTGGAAATAATATTCTGAAAGGAAACATTATTTTTAAATGTGGAGTTAATTTTATTCAGATTTCTGCCTTCATAGATTCTTTTTAATGGTTTGAGAAATTTCAGCTAATTCTTATGGTTTGTGTGTTTCTATGCTTATTCTGGACTTTCCACTCTATATTATGTCTTCTATTTTATTCCAGCTACCTATTTGTATCTCTTAGTTTTTCTCTCTCTGTAACCTCTTTCATGTTCAAGTTTTTATGTGTCAAGTTGTCTATATCAGGACCATGAAGACATATTCCTAATTTTACGGAACACTTTTTGAATGTTGTAAGAGACATGCATTGTGACTTTTTTTT
>NW_008795018.1:6337419-6337807 GCF_000699145.1 Aptenodytes forsteri
TTAATTTTAATCAGATTTCTGCCTTCATAGATTCTTTTTAATGGTTTGAGAAATTTCAGCTAATTCTTATGGTTTGTGTGTTTCTATGCTTATTCTGGACTTTCCACTCTATATTATGTCTTCTATTTTATTCCAGCTACCTATTTGTATCTCTTAGTTTTTCTCTCTCTGTAACCTCTTTCATGTTCAAGTTTTTATGTGTCAAGTTGTCTATATCAGGACCATGAAGACATATTCCTAATTTTACGGAAAACACTTTTTATGTTGTAAGAGACATGCATTGTGACTTTTTTTTTCCCATTAACTAGTGATACGTATTTTTTGAACATGGGGAATGTTTTGTTTGGTTTGTTTGTTTGGTTTGTTCTCTTCTCCACCCCCCACCCCA
>NW_008795018.1:6337949-6339715 GCF_000699145.1 Aptenodytes forsteri
TTAATTTTAATCAGATTTCTGCCTTCATAGATTCTTTTTAATGGTTTGAGAAATTTCAGCTAATTCTTATGGTTTGTGTGTTTCTATGCTTATTCTGGACTTTCCACTCTATATTATGTCTTCTATTTTATTCCAGCTACCTATTTGTATCTCTTAGTTTTTCTCTCTCTGTAACCTCTTTCATGTTCAAGTTTTTATGTGTCAAGTTGTCTATATCAGGACCATGAAGACATATTCCTAATTTTACGGAACACTTTTTGAATGTTGTAAGAGACATGCATTGTGACTTTTTTTTTCCCATTAACTAGTGATACGTATTTTTTAAGAAGAACATGGGGAATGTTTTGTTTGGTTTGTTTGTTTGGTTTGTTCTCTTCTCCACCCCCCAAAATGGTCAGCTGTTAAGTTGTCAGTCCTGAGTGATATATCATTCATACATTTTCTAGTCACTACGAAGAGTCTTTCAGGTTGGCTGTAACATCTAAAGAGGACATTTTGGATAAAAATGAAAGAAAGTCGGTGCAAGCCATTTTTCCAATAAAAACTGCCAACTTTCATAAACAGTCTTCTCTGCATTACTACTATGAAACACTTGGGATACAGCAACCATTTAGCTAAATACTGTGGAATTGCACAGCTATTTGAAAGAGAAAATGAGTAGCATAGGGCTTGCAAGATGTAAAGGCAGTTAGTGGATGACTAAGTCACAGAAGAAAGCAAAGAGTGGAAACGATGTCTGTGAAGGCTTGAAGAAGTCATCCTCACCACTCTATAGTGACTCAAGTAAGTGCTTCCCATATTCTGAATCTTAATACTAACTCTTAACTGTTATACACAATGAACTATTAGAATACTAGGATTGCTTGTTTATCCAAATTAGATTTTGATCACTCAGATTTGCTGAGATCTGAAAAACATGATCTAAGGCAGCCCTGAATTGAGTGGGAAGGATGTTGTATCAGTTGACCTTCACAGGTCTGTTCCAAACTCAGTTACTTTACGGCTTTATGACTCTCTTCCAAGTCTTTTCAAGTCCAATATAGAATCTGAAAATATTTATATCTAAAAATATTCACTTAAATATTTCATTATTGATAACCTCTAGTATTTTTCACTACTTTTTTTTGTGATCAGCTCAAAAAACAAAGCAAAATCAGTACTTTGTGTCTCTTAGATGAAAATGACAGAAACATGGAACTATGTTGGGGATAAATATATTTTTTGTGTTAAAGGAGAGTCCATACATTGTTTAGGATTCAGATGCTCAACTGCAGGTGCCCAGTGCCATTCAGGATGCCTGAGGGAACACAAGAGCACCCAAGTTTGTTTAAGAAATCCATCCACAGCTGGGAGAAATAACAAAAGTCTTACATGATGTATGTATCCCTTTGGAGGCCAAAAAATTTCCTAAAACATCTCAAATGACAGCAGATGCCTATGTTTAGGCAATTGTATCTTATCAATTTATATAACAAATGTTCATGACCAAGTGTTTACCCATTGTTTAAGAAATGAGGCTGAAAATACACACATATCTGGCTAAGAAAGCCAGAGAGTGACTTACCTAGTTAGGCCACAATCTATTTCCTACAAAAGTTATCTACTTCTGGTGGCAACCAATTAATAGGTGTGTATCCTGGTTTCAGCCGGGATAGAGTTAATTTCCTTCCTAGTAGCTGGTACAGTGCTGTGTTTTGGATTTAGGAGGAGAACAATGTTGATAACACACCGATGTTTTAGTTGTTGCTAGGTAATGCTTACACTAG
>NW_008795018.1:6340033-6349544 GCF_000699145.1 Aptenodytes forsteri
GAACAGATACAAAACTGCTCAGTCTTGAACAACCTCATAGTTTAATTTCACATTTGCTCATTGGTAAATCTGTTACATTTATACTTATTCAAAGGTAAATATCACTATTTGATGTTGGATCAACTATATTGCTCTCCTTAATAGCTGGTGAACTTTGCATCAGTTAGTCCCCAGGCCTGGATCACAAACAAGGCTATTTTATAAAGTATTTGTTAAAAACAAATAAATAAACATAAGCAGAAATGCTAAGGTACAGTATTTCCAAGTGCCATCATGAAAACATTAGAAAGGAAAGACATGTTTGATAAGTGCTTCAAGTCCATTCATGAGCACATGATGAATACATCACTTTTCAGTAATTGCCACAGTTTTATGACTTGTCATACCTTAAACCAGGTTGACCTCATGTGATCAAATTAGTTAATTTTGCAGTGTGATACTCTTCCTTTCAGCTGCACTTTTGGTCAATTTGATGCATAGGCAAGGCCAGCTTGTTTTTTATTCTTCAGTATATCATATATATGTGTGTGTATATATATACACATATATATATATCTATGGAATAGGATAGTCCAACTCTAAATAGTAATTAGATGCCTAACTTCTTTTGAAATAGGCAAATAGAGGAGATTTAAACTGATATAACACTTTCTTTCCCACTTCCACGTAATAGATTTACTCTAAAAGCTGTAAAGCTGATGTAACGTATTCTGTAGAAGATTAACACTCTTGGGAGGGGAATATTTAAGATACTGTCTATTGTTCTCATTCAATATCCTATGTATATAAGAAAATAGGGTGTACCAGTTCCTATGAAAACTACTATGAACATTTGTCACAGGGGGGTTCTGTGTTGCTTTTACATCTTCTAGATTCCCATGCAAATAGATCATTTTCCTCCCTTCTTCCATTCCTTACTGTGCCATGATATCTGACAGTTCTCCAATAACTACAATTCCTACACCCTGCAGTGGTTGTAAAAGTAGTTCTGGTAGTACCCTTCAGAGCTTACACCACTTCAACAGTTCTGCTCTGCTGTATTATGAGCCTCATTTTGCAGCACTTACTCAGGCAAACTTCTTATTGCCTTCGTTGATTTCTAACTACATGACCCAAAATCAAAATGAGAGGTGAACATGAAGCTAAATGCATTCTTTTCACTCCTAAGCTCTGCTGAAATCAGATATGGTTGCTCTTGTTCTAACAATATTGTTCCAATGAGTTTCAGCTTACTTATAGTTCATTTTTTTCTGAATTTCTAAGCAAAAGGAATTAAGTACTGTCCCAAGGCTAGTAAAGATAACATATTTTCAGTAAAAACAATGCATTGATTACGTAAAATCAGATTTTCACACTATGATATGATAACTTGCAGTCAAAGCCAAACAGGACTAACTGCTAAACAAGGTTGAACAGTAAGGAAGAGAATGCCTTTCTTTGTGTGAAACTAGTGTTCCAATTATACTCATATATTTCCTTTCTCACTTCTCTATTGTCCTAGAGAACTCTGCAAAGAAAGCGTCACGTAGAATTCAAAAAGATGTAGAAAATTATTTGTGACTGATTATTAAATCATTTTAATATTCCTGATACTAGTCAATATATATTGCAGAAGATAAGAATTTAAATGTAAGGACTTCAGAAGTTCTCATTCAAGGCAGTCATTGTTCTAATAACATAAATATCAAAAAATATACATTTCTATTGCTATTTTAAAATTACAGTTGCAGAGTCCACTTTAAGAAACGATATATACTGCACAGCCTTTTTTTCTTCTTCTTTTTTTCTTTGCAGAATATCAGGCTAATATGATATCCACATGGCTTCTCGCTTCCCTCCTAGCCAAAACATACTTCATGTCTCTAGCTCTCTGTCCATCCAAATCTTTCTTTCTCCTTATAAACTTTGAAATCTTCTGTTGCACTCAAATGCAACTTTTGTCTGAATGAGGACAACAGAACAGAACCAATAATAACATGACTACCCAGAAGCAATCAAGTATATAGCTTACTAACTGAGTCATGCCAACTTGTCAAGTCTACTTTGTCTCTTTCTAACACAAAAGGCTCCTCAATTAATGTGCTTGTTACAGACATTCAGAATTGGATATTGCTATTCTTTTATGTGAATCAGGAAGCAGTCAAATCTCATCTGCACATTTAGAGTGATATTTAGCTAAAACACCTCGTTACCGTGGGCTTTTAAACCATGCATTTTTCTTTCAAAATTTTGCTGTGAAGCAATGGCTAAATGCAGAAAGGGACATAGGTAGTACTGCTGTCTGGGGCTAATTCTAAGACATAGGCTTGCTCAGATCCTAAAAATTCAGCTTCAATTGCTGCCTAAACCAGCAAATACTTAAATTCATGGGAGTTTCTGTTTCCCTTGTGTTTGGTTCCACCCCCACCCCGTCGTCCATATTTCTGCTCCTGGATGAAACTAATGATCAGCTGATCAGCTTCCAAAATGCAGCAGGACTTAGAGACTCACTATTCTTATTCTGAATCTGTCTGTAATGCCTGCCCAATGTAAGTTTTCAAAGTCTAACTCACATAAAGGACAAAGAAGAGATAGCACTCTTCTTATCTTAATAGTTTACTAAGTAGAGGATGAGATCAAGTGTAGAAAAAACAAATTAGGTTTCATCTGCTCTAGCTATATGCATCCAGTACTTACTAGGACCTAGTCACTGAGGGATAATCTCCTTTTATAACCAGCAGAGTTCTCTTCATTTTTAGAAAGCAATTAATCTGATTCAGTTTAGATGATCATTTTTGAATTAATGCAAATTGCTCCTTTGGAAGTAGGTTTTTTTTCACTATGATTTCTAAAGAGAGGTGTAGGGGTCTAGCTTGTGTTTAGAAATCTAAGTGCATAACAAGGGCCAATGTATTTTACCTCTACATTTTCTTTCTTCTCTGCCTTATTTGGAAGAACTCAGAGAGGACATCTATCCCATTGACAGATGATCTATTCAGCAGTAGTCTAAGGTACTATGAGGTACATGCCTTCTAATGAAGCCATGGAACTTTTATTTAAAGGAAGGAATGCAAACTGGGTAAAGTTGGAGTGGTCTTACTGGGGAAAGTATGAGTGATCCTACAGTCTGATAGTTTAAATAATGACCAGATGAAGACCTGGACCCATTTCCTGGTTTTGCTGTTGTGCACATATTCCAGTGGAACAGCTTCAAGAAAAGCAATAGTTTAAAAAATATTTGGTTGAGATCTCTGTTCTAAACATAGCAATAGAAATACATGCTCCTATTTCTGCTATTCCACATGACTAATGGTTACTCTAACCAATAAGTTATGTTTAAGAAAGGCCTCAGCCTTATTTTTTCAGGAGTCTAGGAAAGGAGTCTGACCCAAGAATACAGACAGATGAATCCCCCCTCCTGCTCACAGTCACGAACCTACTGCTGTAAGGAGGTAGAGCATAAGTCCTTCCATTCCCCTTGACAATTTATTGCCTCCAACTTCCCATTGCTTAACTTAATCATTCCTATGAAATAGACAGGAAGGTTTTCTAGGGCATGAGTTGGTACTGTGCAGAAGTATTGAGAAGTACCTTAATAGAGTACTGCATTAAGTCCTGAAGAGGCTTAGAACTTGTTTAGGTTTTTTCCACCACACCCAGTTATCAGTGTACACAGGAACTGTTAGGAGCTTAATTTCTCCTTGTATAGATAAACATTGATCCTTGGCAGCTTACTACTTGAGTAACATACAACTTGGGCAGCAGATTTCATAAAGAAAAAATATGCCCAAGAATTAGGCAAGACCATGTCTAAAACCTCTTCTGGAACTAACCTAAGTAATTTGAAACTGCTTTGATAAGTTGTGTCTATGAGGAGAAACACCTTGCAGTTTAATGAGGTATCAGGGGAGGGAGGAAGAGTAATTTATTTTTTCAAAAAGTCCAAAGTGCAATTGAAAAAAGGGTGGGAGGCCTTTCAACCATATTTTATTTATGACTTTCATCAAAAAACAACTCTGTATATCAAAGGGTCATGCCTCAAAGCACAAGTAAAAATTTCATTAACAGGGCTTACTGTAATGTCTATTAAGATCGCATCATGAAGAAGAGAAGAAAATAGAAAAGGTTCAAACTGAGACTAAAGAAAAACAGATTTTGCTCTGGCTAAGACTACACCAAGATACTAATTTAAGTTACCTTTTTGAGACTTGATTTGATAAATTTGTTTTAAGCAAATACATCCATAAAGTCGGAACAGTTTATTTTAGACTACTCAAATAAAGCATTCTAATATACCAGCCCGTCCTTGCAAGTTTCAAGGTTACCTACAACAGATTAGAGCTGTCAAGCCTCATGGTGCTTATTATATAGTGTTCCTGTTAAGGTTTCCTATGAAACCATTAGCCTTTTCCTTTGACATTTCCTGTTCTGCATGGCTGAATGCGTTTATAAACCACATACTGCTTTGAAGGTAGTCTAAGTAGTGTTCAGGTTAAATTAGTTGCTAACAAGTTACACTTATTGAATTGCCTTTGTTTACACCACAAAAGAATATTGTTATCCTTGGTGGTTTCAATAGTTTCCTTTCAAGTAGCTCGTGTATAAGCATATTAATTATTTTCTTCTTAATTGGAACATTGAGAAATTGTGTTCTGGATGCTAATAATGTAGTTAATGAATTAGTTCTTACACATTAGTGAAGTATGTTATAAAATTAGTTTAAATATTTGTTTCATTAAGTAGGGAAACAATACAATCATTTCAAGGCACATTTTGCCTAACCATTCTGTAAGAAGATATCTATAGGGATAGTAATAAATTTCTACTCAATATTTTGCAAAGAACAGAATAAAGTAAACAATTAGAAAAAGAAATGTGGAAAAAATAGCTAGGAAAAAAAAAAACCTAAACAAAACAATAAGACCATTAATACATACTACAGTTTTATAGAATTATATCCACTACTATTTTTAAGCCCATATTTACAGTTGTCTCATTTTTACTGTTTTCTTGGTTGAATATTTTTATGACTTTTCCCTCTTACAACTAATGAAAACTTTAAAGCCAGTAGAACTGTGTAACTCCTATATTAGTTTTTTGAAAAATAAAAATAAGCTTAAGGAATCTCCACAGATAGAATACTATACCTGTAACACTTAAATTCAGTAGCAATGTAAACTCCATCAACAGAATTTATGCTCCTAAGGCAGACAGAATATCCTAATGCAGATTTTCAGCTGCTGTAAACTGAATTTCACCATTTGATAGCCCAATGCTAATTTACTTTAACCGGGCATCAGACCCCTCCTTGGTTAATTTCCCTGAGACAGAAACATGTGATCTGGATTGCAGTATAATGAAAATATGGAGATATTTCTGTTAAACATTTAGATGACTTGTTCTCAATGGCAACTGTGTACTAAATGGGTTGTTAATATAGTAAATGAAAAACAGCGTATTTGTTGCTTTCATAAAGATTTATGCTATGTTCAATACTTTTGGATAACTTTTATAACCCTCCACATCTTTGCAAGAGGCCAGTTGGCTGATGTTAAAAGAATACATAAATTTTCTGCATTGCTTCCCCTAGAGTATATGGCAAGAGTTCAATATTTGCAGCTCACTCTATTTAGTAGACAATAATTCAGTGTGGAAAATTACACAATACATACAGGTTGACACAGTTTAACATAATTGACAGTTTGCTGAGGGACATCCCAGCTGAATTAGCTTGCACAGAGAATAGCTGTCTATCTCAAGGTTAGACTAAGGGCACCTATGAAACCATGATAGGCAAAGGTACAGAAACTTTGTAGAGAGATTACCTCTTTCTTGACCTTATCACAATAAACACGGAGCCTCCTTTATTCACTCTCTGGGCACTTAAGTAGCATAAAAATGCAAACAACAAAATGTAAATGCTCTTTTTATTGGCGTATAAAGCTATCCTGTGAGATATTAAAGCACTCATAACACATTTGTAATGTTTCTAAAATGCTAAAGTATTATTCAGAATTTGACAGCTAGATAGTGCAGCAACAGCAAGAACTGAAAAATACATAGCACCTGTTGTTCTACATTTATCTTAATAATATATGTACACTGTTCATATGTGAACCTTACCACAGTAATATTTTTATGTCTTTTGACAGTGCATAAAAATGGTGAAAAGCAACATAAAAATCTGAGGAGCACAGGAAGTGTTATAATTTTGTAATATTTTGCTGTATTTTATCTATTTCTAAGGAGGGAAGGAGGGTAGAGAGGAACCTTGGGCCAAGGTTTAACAGCAGTCTTCAGAGAAACCAGCTGTTATAGGGAATATGTCAGGAATTACTTAATTTGACTATGTTTTTACAGAAATATTTAGCCTGAGATGTGTGATAACTACATAAATAGTAGATCTGGATGAATAGAAAGCTTTAACTTTTTTTGTCATTGTTGTTTTAATTTTTTTAATAATATTCCCAATTTCAGAATGTTCAGGATGGAATTTCAAATATTAAAAAAAAAAAAAAGGAAGGAATTCACCTGAAATTTTCAGCTATGAGCTGAATCAAGCCCCTTACTAGAAAACCCTTTATTTCAAGGGGGGGAGGGGGGGGAATAAATCTCAGAGTCTGTCTTCTCTGAAGAGGAAAACAGTAGTTTTCATTTAGTTGAAATAGATTTTCAAATCTGTCTAAGACTACACCAAGATACTAGTTTAAGTTACCTTTTTGAGTTGATTTGATAAATTTGTTTTAAGCAAATACATCCATAAAGTTTTGGATTTCAAAAGATTTCATTGTTTGCTTAGTTTGAAATTCAAAGTTATCTGAAATGTTTGAACATATTTTGTCTAAATATAGCCAAGTTTAAAAAGTACCATGAGATTGACAAAGGAAATGAAAAAAAGTTAGGGGAACTTAAGTGACATTTCATGAACTTTGGATAATTAAATACTTAAGTAGTTTTAAGAAAGTATTTGTCTGAATTATAATTTAGGATCTATTTTTTTTTTTTCATTACTGGTTTATATGTCACATAATGTCAGGGATCAGATCCGTAATTAAAATTCTTCAACGGGAGAGAAACTCAGTGCTTAAATGGAAGATGGAGATTCCCAAAAGAGATAATACAGACAAAAAGAAACATTATGAAGCTAAGTCTATGCCTTCTTTATGAGTTCAGTCTCCTGAAGTGAATTGCACAACTTCCATAGATATCAATAAGACCAGAACTTCACTGCTGCACTATACTGACTAGTCAGTCTGGCATTTGTACTTAAAGCTTTGATGCAATTACCAGAATTGCATATGTGTAACCATTGCCACCAGAAAACCTTTCAAAACTCAAAAATAATTATGAATAAAAATATTTATATGTAGATGTCGGTTTTGTGTTTCTGGTGCAGAAAAGAGAAATAATACAACTTATTTTAAATATATGAAAATATGTCATGTAGGAAGTTTTCCTTAAAATAACTTAAACTGTTGAATTTCAGAGCCATAAATTTTCAGTACATGTAACGGAATTAGCAAATCATTTAGGAAGTGCTTTTGTGAGTTTGTGTACAGGGAAAATTAAAGTGATCTGATTTCCAAAGTCTTTTGGCCAAAAAAACTATGGAGAATTGAGGACTATACATCCTCCAAAGATCCCTTCTAACCTAAATTATTTTTTAAATCTATGATTCTATGAAAAGAATGCAGTCTTAAGTAAAATAAACATTTAATAGTTCCTGTACTACTCAGTTCCATGGAGTCTTATTGGTTGTTGTTGGGGAGTACGACTTCAAATATAGTCAGGCCACTAGAAAGACTTGTTCATGTGAACCATTCCTTCTTATCAGTGATCACACCAGTAGTTACCCTGGAGTGAGGCCCTTGTGAACTGTTAGGACAAAACCAGTAGCTGAGGAATAAAATTACTGCATTGCAAGATTACTCAAAGATGTCTTAAGAGATCCAGGGACTAATTCACTCACCCTCTGCTGTGGGAATATAATCAGTTACTCGTAATTGCAGCTGTTATGAAATTTTCCCTCCCATACCAAATTCCTGACTCAGCTGTACTATTTATTCAACAGAAGGATAAGTAGTAAGTTAATCAGCTCTCTCCAGAAATCTCTAAAGCAGTTATGTAATTGTTTGACATATTTGATATCTCATACAAACAGAGGTGCTCGGTTCTAGACAATCAAGGCAACCTTTGAGCTTTCTGCAGGTTATAGGTGCGTTCACTACACATAAACATATTTCCAGTTGAAGGCATGAAGAGAATAATTAGGAACACCTGTAAGAAGAATTAAGAGAAATCCAGACCACTCAAACGCAGCTGAATAGCTGCAGGGGCATCTGCTAAAACAGTATTTTTGTTAGATAATGTCTACTTCTCAATTTCTCCCCCTCTCCATTTCTACATTAATTGTACTAATATCAGTCATAGAGATTCTGTAAAGCAAATTCCATCTCCACCCACAGCTGTGTTGCCATTTCTCATAGAATTGCATCTGGATATCTTAAAAAAACACTACTTAGTGGAAATACCCTTTACCTGATAAAATAGCTGAAAAAACTTCAGAACAGTTAAGCAGGAGGAAAAGAAATGTTGATAAAGAATGAGACCATGTGCAGCAAAAGAGCAAACATGACTTTTGCCTGTTGTATGAAGTTAATTGGAGATTCTGACGCTGAGGTGTGAGCCAGAGCAGAGCATACCCAGCACCAAGGTACTTCAGAAGAAAGTAAGAACTTATTCTGGGAAGAGATTTTCAAAGAGATTTTTCAAATGTCATTTAAGACTGCATGCCTTCGAAGTGCTTTTGAAGTTAGTTTCTCAAGTTACTAAAATGAGCAGATAAAACTCCAAATACATTCACAGGGAATCAGAACAGTGAAAGTATCTTTTTATAAAATCACTTTTCAGAGATGAATTTCTCTTCAAGGAAATTTCTGTTCCTGAGCACTAAGCAGGAAACCTCTAAATCACCTCCTTAGTCTTTCTGCTTTTCCCTGGTGTTTTCCATCCTCTCTTCAAATTTTAAGATCAAGAAGTCCTTCCTTTTTTACTGTCTTGAACAAAAGGTTAAGAATTTCTTTACTTTTGCTGCAATCTTTTCTAAATTATCTGTTGCACCATTTTAGGAAAGCAATACAAAATATAGGTGTAGTATGCTAAATAAAAGAAATAGTAAGCATCCTCAAAATGGATTGAGTGAATCTTTAGCATAAGACATATTGCATTTCTGTAATTCAACCTCTTTCCAACATGATCGGCATGATAACTATTCCTGAGCATATCCAGCAATATCTTCCCTGATCTCTACAGTTCAGTTTATGAAATCCTATCTAATAACTTTCACCATATTCTTGAGGATATGTCGACATGACCTCCAAACATATTTCTTTACCAATAGTGTCAGGAGCAAAGTCATAATCCTTGTCCATGTCCTCACAGTAGGATCTATTATTTGTTTTATTACCTTTGAGCTGACTTTTCTACCTTTAAATCAAGTTTTTAAAAAGTCATTTTAATTTTGACTCCCTGT
>NW_008795018.1:6349597-6351923 GCF_000699145.1 Aptenodytes forsteri
CATATATATATATATATATATATATACCCCCCTCCAAAACATCACAGAGGTGGTTTTGATTTATCAGTTACACCTTTCAATGAAGTAAAAATATTGAGAAACCTAAGGCCTTCTATCATAGGCAGCATATTTCTATTTTTGCATTACAGCAGCTTTATAGACATTTGAGAGAAATTGTGTGTGAATTAATTATTTCATTACAAGGTATATTGAAAACAAAGGGAAAAACAAGGTATTGTAGGAGTGCTAACATTAAAAATTCAAGCTTTAAAAAAATATACAGAGTACCTAAGTGGCTGCTTATCTGTCTAATAACCTCCTAGCTCCTGTGCTAATATATGTATTATGATGCATATTTTCATTATATGCACCTTTTTTCTCCCTAGGAACCCAGTTCCATAAGTGTTCAGGAGGGGCAGTACTCACTGAGGGAGTATGTATGAGTGATTCTTTGAATCCTCCTCTACAGTCTCTGTATAGCTTTCTCAATTGTTATACTGCCAAATGTTTAAAGTCTCCTCTGAATATAGTTTCTCAATTTGGTCACTATATTTTCTGTAGTGTTCTTCCTACAGGGTAGTTCCATTCTTTCTTGAGTGTCAGCTCTCTGGGAAAGAGTCAGGGAACATACGGACTGGTTAATTTTGGCTCATAAGTGCAAAAATAGCAGCAGGATTTTTTCTCCTTTTTGAATAGCAGTTGTGATTATAAAACAAAACCGGCAATTCCTAGCGTGGCAATTCCTTCTAAGACATGTTTAGAGGCTGCTCAGCAAGATTCTTTCTGCTTTTCTCAACTGTTCTATCCTGCCCCTTGGTTCACCTCTGAGCTGTACTATATTAGCAAGTCAGTAGGTAGAATCTGAAAAATAATTCATTGAAAAAAACCCCATTTGGGAGTCAGGAAATTGTCCTGTAGGAACTGTAGTGTCTCGTCCTGCAGCAGGATACTTTCTCCAGGACCAAGAACAGATCTCTGTTGGAGAAGCTTCCCATGACCAGTTTAATCAATTAATTTTGAAGTTCTTATGCATTCTGTTTGGACTAGGCAACTAGTTTTTACAGCCTAGCTTGAATTTTTGATTCACAGTCTGGCACCTTAATTCTAGTTTTCATATTAACCAGTGATGTACATATATATGCATATGTGTGTATGCAAGCACACACATGCACATAGGTATATGTGTATACATAATGTGCTACAATTTGTTTTACTTAATGAAAAAAAAAAACATTTAAAAATCCTAAACAGCTATAGAGATTAATCTGTCTCAGTGTACGGGTGTATAAAATCAAAAGCTGAAACCATATTAAAATTGCCTAGTTCTTTCTTTGAGAATATCAAGATACTTGAAGTGCAATTACAAGTTATAATGAATTTCTTCCCAGGATCCAAATGGTAAGGAACTGTTTAAATACTTGGTGACACCGCTACAGGGATATGGCAAAAATGCTATTCTTCCTATAAGTGAGCAGCTTCACACTTTTTCTTTCCATTTCTTACTTTGAACTGTAACTAGTTTCTCTGATCTTATGTGCTTACAGGTTTGTGTTGACGGGAATTACACACAGTAGCTGCAAAAACTCCTGATGCCTCTGCAAGAAACATCTCTTTCTTATTATCTTGGCAGCAGTTTGTTTTCAGTGCACTAGCGATGAAGAAAGAGAGAAAGAGAACTGAGAGTGAGTCTTCAGCTGTGCTTAGCTGTGTGATTTTTCTTTTGGAGATTTGCTGCCAGCTCTGAAGCTGAGGTATTCTTTTTTTGCGGGTATTCTTGTCATTAACACTGCTCCAGTAACTCTGGAAAGAGCAACATTAGAGCTGGTGAGAATGTGCCTGCACTACCACGCCCTTCAGAACTCATGGAGCTCTGGCTTAAAGAATCAGTCAACTTCATTTTATGACATTTTACTATTTCTATATTTACAAGTTCGAGAGGAAGCTTCCCCCCCCCCTCCTCCCCCAAAGTTACAGTTGCCTGTGGCAGCAAGCTTGGAAAACATAGCTGTATCAAACAGCAAAATAACTGAGGACCACAAGAGATTTCAAAGTCAGCTACATAGGCCATATCCCAGAACATGCTCTGCTTTTAAATGTTAGTCTCCTGGCTGAATCTATTATTTACCTCATTAGCTGTAGTTATATTCCTGGGTCTACATTATTCCCATTATAATGTATTTTGAGTATCCAGACTCATGACTCACTCGCAGAGGCGATGAGCTCCGGTGCAGGTGTGCCCCACAGCGGAGCGGCGGATCGTGGTGTACAGGGGGGGTTTCCTGAGCTGGGGAACCCACAGGGGAGCGCAGAGACCTGCGGGGGGCCG
>NW_008795018.1:6355122-6359085 GCF_000699145.1 Aptenodytes forsteri
AGGGAGGGGATTCTGCCCCTCTCCTCTGCTCTGGTGAGACCCCACCTGGAGTACTGCGTCCAGCTCTGGAGCCCTCAGCATAAGAAAGACACGGACCTGTTGGAGCGGGTCCAGAAGAGGGCCACGAAAATGATGAGGGGGATGGAACACCTCTCCTCTGAAGAAAGGCTGAGAGAGTTGGGGTTGTTCAGCCTAGAGGAGAGAAGGCTTTGGGGAGACCTCATTGCAGCCTATCAGTACTTAAAGGGGGCTTATAAAAAAGACTTTTTAGCAGGGCCTGTTGCGACAGGACAAGGGGGGATGGCTTTAAACTAAAGGGGGGGTAGATTTAGACTAGCTATAAGGAAGATTATACTTTATAAAAAATAAGCGTATTTTTTACACTGTGGGTGGTGAAACACTGGCACAGGTTTCCCAGAGAGGTGGTGGATGCCCCATCCCTGGAAACATTCAAGGTCAGGCTGGACGGGGCTCTGAGCAACCTAATTTAGTTGAAGATGTCCCTGCCCACAGCAGGGGGTTGGACTAGAGGACCTTTAAAGGTCCCTTCAAACCCAAACTATTCTATGATTCTATGATTCCCAAAATTTAAGATGATAAATTAAAACACTCAGCTATCAACGTTTAGGAACAATATGACAATTTGACATATATATATATCTTACAATATAGAACACACTTCAAAATATTTACTAAACTTCAGAGAAATAAAGTACTTATTTCAGGTTTTTTGGGTTTGTTTTTTTTTTTTTTAAATCCTGTTTTTATTTTGTTCCATTTTTGGTTTAGTGCCTCTCAAATACAAGATTTTCTTTTTATCATAATGACCTAGGTACAAGACTTATAATTACTAATATATTCATTGTATATTTTAAAATATTTATTTATTTATTTGTAAATGGATATACACATAATATAAATATATTTCTTTATATATAAAAGAAAATTTAATATCTATTATACAACAAAGAATTCAAACAAATCCTAGGAACAGCATGTTTTGGCCAAAAGATCACTGGTTTTCAATCTTGATTACTTCAGTAATTGGACTGTATCTGATACAGAGGTTCTTTTCATCTTCTGAATAAAATCTTGACACATTGGCCATGTCTAGACCTCTTTCTCAATGTGCTCCTGAATGCTGCTTTACAGATTGCACCGCAGTATGAAGTATCCTGTTTGCTTCCCACTGTAAATCTGTATGGTATCTCCAGGATACCGGCATTACACACAGTGGCACCAAGAATGAGCCACTGTGGTGACAACTCAGAAGCTCTTGCTGCTTGTCAGACAAGTCATTACTAGACTTGTATCATATAAGCCTGGTCTGCATCATGTGCATGTTGTAATCTGCTAAGCTGCGCTGTGTACGTCCATGCTAATATCTCAAAATTAGCATTTGTGCAGGAAGAGAATGGTGAGAGATAAAGCAAGAGTCTTAAGCGAGATTAAGGCAAGGAGGCAGATATATCTGTGTTTATAACAACAGCATGACAATGTTGACCTCTTGACCACCTAATACATTCAATGTCATGCCATTTTAAACTCATGTCAGCTCCAGAATCAGACCAGTCAATCACTATTCCATGGATCAATAAGATAATAGTTTGTGTTATGATCACACCCAGTATACATAGCAATTTTTGTCTCCATCAAAATTTCTTGAGAGGATTATGTTGTCCCTTAAACATGGGCTGATCAGCAGTGGGGCAATTTCTCTAGGCTTTCTCTTCATCCCCAGAGACCTGTTTGATGCTTTGCCAATTGTCTTGCACAGAACTAAGAGAATAGAGGTATCACAGGTGTGTAAATCTGAATTTCCATAATTTTTATTTGCATATGATTCATCTCTCCTTAAAACTCAGAGTCAGAACCCATTACCTACCTCTGTATACTCCTTCAGTCCACCATAACTCTGCATGTCTCCACAAGGGGGCTATAAAATTGCCTTTCATTCACTAGCGCTTGCTTTTTGGTTTAGTGGAAATATTTGAACTGAAGGCCTTTCTGTAGGACTTACTTAGAGTCAGCATGCTGTCACCTGCAAAAATAATCAATATTTTACAAATATGGACTCACAAATTCAAATTACCACACACTAGCTGTAGATGGAGAGCGCACTAATAGGTGCGCTTTCCTCTCAGTGGCCTGGGGATGAGGTGGGATGCTTTTATACAACAAATAGAGATCTCATAGAAGATTGTAGACATAACTACAAAGACAAAAAATTGTTCTTAAGCAAGAAAAGCTAAAGAAGTAGATGGTAACCTTACTTTCTTTTAATGAAGGACCTCAGTTACATAGATCCTGAAAAAGATGTAGCACTGAATGAAACAGGAGTACAGCATCTAACTTCAACCTTAGGTCTGTTGTGTGTGAAGTTTATTAGGATATTATAGTTATACAAGAGCCTGGAAAAAAAATCTTTTAATACTCATTGAAGTGGCCTGAGGACAAAGCTATGCAATGGATAGAGTTTATGGATTATTAACTGAATAGAAGGTGAAAATAAATCAGAAGTCCAGCAACTGTGCACTTTGGAATTTTTATTGCAGAGCAATGCATATGCTATAGTAAAAATGACAGCTTAAACTTTACAATGGTGGTTTTATTTGTTTTTAGGTTTTTTTTTTTTTGTATTTTTGTTCAATTAATGCTAGGTTATTACTCTTGGCAACTAATATGAATGGAATGTCTTCCAAATGTAAGTATAGGTTGAACTCAAAGTTAAAAACATATGAGACAGATTCTGCATAGTACTATAATAACACAGCTGATGTTGATATTGACATATCAATGGGCGAGACAAGAAGCTCCGGTGCCAGCACGATCCGCAGTGGAGAGCTCTAGGGCAGTGCACAAGGGGGTTTCCTGAACTGGGGGAACCTCAGAGGGAGCCGAGAGAGCCACCAGGAGTCTGCAGCTCATGTGACAGCAGCTAACAAGACCTGGGAGGGGGAGCAACGGTGGCCAAACCCACCCCCCACACATATAAAAAAAGTCCTTAGGGAGTGCTAGCAACCAGGAGTGCTGCCAACAGGGTGCGCAAAGAGGGTGTGGCACATCAGCAAGGGCATGGCGCGGCAGTTTGTGCGGCAGTTCGCATGGAAGGGTGTGCAGGAAGGGCACTGAAGCTCTGCCAGCTTGACCAGGGAGCAAAGGTATCCACCCGGCAGAAAGTCATGGCATCTAAGCTCTGCACTCACCATGACTGATGAAGTTTCCCAGACAGACCTCAGGTAGGAACATGCTGCCACCCCGGTGTCAGGCTGCAGGGTGTGCCCTACTCTTATGCCAGTACTGGACGGCAGCAGTGAGTACATCTGTGGGAGGGGTGCCCAGGTAGAGGAACTCCTCCACCTAGTGGCAGAGCTCCAGGAGGAGGTGAGTAGGTTGGGGAGTATCAGGGAGTGCGAGAGAGAGAGGGAGATAGACTACTGGAACCGAACCCTACCTTCCCTGGGACAGGCCCAACAGGCAGACACGACGCATGATACGGAGGTTTCCCTATCCTCTCTCCACCTGGCTGAACACAGTGACTTCAGGGATAGGGGGGAATGGCAACAAGTTCCTGCCTGGTGCAGCAGGAGCGTCTCCTCTGTGACTACCCCACCTTCCCAGGTGCCCCTGCTTGATAGGTATGAGGCTCTGCAAGTGGAACCAAACAATAACAAGGACAATGGTTCATCGAGGTTGGAGGTGTCGCCGAGGTTAAAAGTCAGCCTATGCCCTGCGTCAAAACTGCTTCCATAAAGAAAAAAAGATGGGTCGTTGTCATAGAAGACTCTCTCCTGAGGGGAACAGAAGGCCCAATACTGAGACCAGAGCCACTTCTTAGGGAAGCCTGCTGCCTCCCTGGGGCCCGGGTTAAAGATGTGAAGAGGAAGCTTCCTACCCTCATACGGCCCTCAGATTATTATCCATTATTAATAGTTCAGGTAGGGAGCGATGAAGTTGCAACAA
>NW_008795018.1:6360488-6361596 GCF_000699145.1 Aptenodytes forsteri
CAGGTGATAGATTCAAAAATAAACTTTATTTAAACCAAAATTGTTTAGCAGAAAACTAACTAGAAGTGAGGCTTCAACACTCTGACAACATCAGTAAACCACAGGTTCAGGATGGTGTACGAGGAATTAATACTGCACAGCCAGGTTTAGAAATAAGAATCCAAAATGTGCACAATCACTCATCTATAAGATGAGGGCTCTCAACCTTGAGGAGTTTCCTTGGGTGGCATCCTGACCCAAGGGGAGAGTCCCCAGCTGCAGACCCGCTGCTCTGAGGAGTACCGACCCCAGCTGCCCTCCGGCGGGGCTCCATTTATACCCTAGTCTAATCTGACTGTGGTCAATTCTAATTGGCTGAGGGCCTTAACTTTCTACTCCTCACCCAAGGTGTATACGTGACCATAATTATTGGCTCAAAGTGTGCACGTGATGGTCAGCACTCATCACCGTAAAGGTGCAAAAGTAAGGGCATGAAAAGTAAGGACGGAGTGGTCTTAATGCCCGCAGTCTTTGTCAGGGTGGGTGCACTTGCCACAGAAGAGAACTTCCTGACACAGCTGGTTAGTGAGGCAACTACGGAAGGCACCCCGCTGGACCTGTTGTTTGGCACGTGATGGTCAGCACTCATCACCGTAAAGGTGCAAAAGTAAGGGCATGAAAAGTAAGGACGGAGTGGTCTTAATGCCCGCAGTCTTTGTCAGGGTGGGTGCACTTGCCACAGAAGAGAACTTCCTGACACAGCTGGTTAGTGAGGCAACTACGGAAGGCACCCCGCTGGACCTGTTGTTTGGAACAGAGAAGGACTTCTGGGTGATGTGACGGTTGGAGGCTGTCTTGGGCATAGGGATCACAAAATGATAGAATTTTTGATTCTTGGAGAAGCAAGGAGGGGGGTCAGCAGAACCACTACCCTGGACTTCTGGAGGGCAGACTTTGGCCTGTTCAGGACACTGGTTGACAGAGTACCTTGGGAGGCAGTCCTGAAGGGCAAAGGAGTCCAGGAAGGCTGGACATGCTTCAAGAAGGAAAGCTTAAAGGTGCAGGAGCAGGCCATCCCCATGTGCCGAAAGACGAGCCGGCAGGGAAGAAGACCGGCCTGGCTGAACAG
>NW_008795018.1:6363548-6389716 GCF_000699145.1 Aptenodytes forsteri
AGTGTTAGGTTTGTGGTTGGACTCGATGATCTTAAAGGTCCTTTCCAACCTAAATGATTCTATGATTCCATTCTATGATTCTATGATTCTATCTTTTCAAGATATACTTACAAAGTAGCTGAGTGTGAAGAGAAAAAGCAAGAGTTCATATATAATTATCAAATAACTACCTAAGAACTTTTACTTTCTGCTTTAATGTATTTTTCAGTTGTAAAATTATCTTCTGATGTGAAACTTTCCACATTTGAATAAAAGCTGGATGAATAATTGATCGTATGTCACCTGGTAAATGTCACCTCCTTTCCAGTTTTTCTGTGATGAGAAATTTCTCCAATGGATTTGTTATTTGAAATGATCACTGGATCACATATACAAATCATTTTAATGTTCCAATAAAATGAAATAATCTTTTGTACGAATCCCATATTTTAAATGTAGGCTGATTTGACTGACCATAAGCCATGCTTACTACATTCTAAGGCAAGGTGATGGCTCTTTAAGGAATATGATTTCAGATTAAAATGTTCTTAATAATTTGGAATTCTATAATTTATTTTTCTGTGAACTCCCTTATTGTGGGCAAAAGGGAACTCATGAGTGGATACAAGAATTTATTATTAGTCTTATATTTTTTAACAATCTAATAAAAATACAACAGAAGTTTGTTAGTCCAGGTGCAATGATACTAACATCATAGCCCAGATGATCTAATTTTTATAGAAAAACTTTATTAAAAATACATCAAAAAATGTTCTACAGAAATATTCTAGTATCCACACCTTTTCTCTGCTATTATGCTCATCCTTCCAATGCACGCTGAGTTCAAAGACTGACAGAGCTGGTTTTCCTTAAGAAGAATGGGGACAGGGAGTTTCCAATGCCTAGTCACTGGCCCTAGTTCTCTGTTGGGAGGAGTATGGTCTTGATGGAGAGAGTTTCTTCCTCATCTGTCTTAGACCTGATCTGGGTTATTTTTATGTGTTTTCTGACATAGTCTACTTAGGCACTCTTTCTTCACTCATTCCTAATTAAAGTTTAAGTATCCCTATACCTTAGCTATTAGCTAGTCACTTAATAGGATAACCTCAGCCATAGTTAACATACAGGGTCAAAATTTATTACTTAAAGACAACATACATTTCTTAGACCTTTCCATACATAGTATTTACAGAGATAAGCTAAAACAAGTTAGGCAATAGTCACCTGACCATTTGACATTTTCTATAATGACTGAAAGAAGCTAAAATCAACTCAGGCCAAGCCAGGTCCAGACAATTCTGGAGCCCTGCATTTTTAGATCAATAAGACTTTCACTAGTAATGAAAATGCCATTTTTATTGGACAACAGTGTGTACACAACAAAATACTGCCCATAATATTATAAAATATGCAAATGATCTCAATTTTACTTGTTATTCCTCTCTTTATGACTTCAAATACTACATTCATGCTTTGTGTACCTGCTTTACAGTCAATTGATGTTGAATTCTTGCCCATGGTGAACTCTATATTCTTTTCTGAATGAGTATTTTCCAGAACACCATTCTGCAGTCCACCTATAAAACCCAAATAACTTATTTTTCCAAGTCTACTTTTGTAGTTGACCAAACTGAAAATGAAGATAATTGAAACTGTCCTGGTTTCGGTTGGGATAGAGTTAATTTTCTTCCCAGTAGCTGGTACAGTGCTGTGTTTTGGATTTAGGATGAGAACAATGTTGATAACACACCGATGTTTTAGTTGTTGCTAGGTAATGCTTACACTAGTCAAGGGCTTTTCAGCTTCCCATGCTCTACCAACTGAGAAGGCTGGAGGTGCACAAGAAGCTGGGAGGGAGCAAAGCCAGGACAGCTGACCCAAACTGGCCAAAAGGATATTCCATATCATATGGCGTCATGCTCAGTAAATAAATTAGGGGAAAGCTGGCCGGCAGGGGCCGCTGCTCGGGAACTGACTGGGCATCGGTCGGTTGGTGGTGAGCAATTGTTTTTCATTTGCATCACTTGTCTTTCTTGGGTTTTATCTCTCTCTCTTTTTGCTATTTTCATTACAATTTTTAAAAATTATTACTACTACTACTACTACTACTATTATTATAATATTTTATTTCAATTTTTAAACTGTTCTTATCTCAACCCATAAATGTTCTCACTTTTTTGATTCTGTCCCCCAGCCCACTGGGGTGGGGGGGAGTGAGCGAGCAGCTTTGTGGTGCTTAGTTGCCATCTGGGGTTAAGCCACAACAGTCCTTTCTGGCACCCAATGTGGGGCTCAAAGGGTTGAGATAACGACAGATCTGACCAAAGCGTGTTAAAACAAATTTGTGATAAGCATTCATTATATTACTTTAATAGTCACTGGTCACAATGTTGATTTATTTGCTCTCAGAGTTGTTGTGCTTGCTCTCAGAGTTGTGTTATGTAACATCTTACTTGCCCTGTGCACTCCCTGTTGTGCTGTTTATCACCTCTGGGAGTTGGATTAACATTATCGCTTTGCTGTACTGTGTAACACTGGCTTATGGTATGATAAAATTATTGGTCGTGAGATTGTACTCAGCACTGCCGTCATCCCCGTACTTCGGGAGCCATCTCTCGGAAACTATTAACAATTACACTTTTTACCTCTTCTCCTCGGAGAGCCAATCTAAGGGGGAGACATCATCTTCCCCTTCTCTTCTAGGCTGATTACAACAGCTCTTGAGAATTTTTAATATCCTTGGGATGTTCAAGCCAGCATGTTGCTATTGCTACGTCTCCTGAATGTGTTTCAGGTCTTGTTTAAGGTTAAACAACTATTTAAGAATACCACCCAGAGATCTGCCCCAAGGCTGGATAGTTATGACGGACAGGGTGTGTGGGATAGAATGGGCAAGTACCTAGGACCGTTGGCACCTCCGATGTTTTGGAACTTCACCCCTGAACAAGTACAGAATCCTGAACAGGCACTGTGGCAACCCAAACCCCAGCGACAGGCACTGCAGCTGAAACAGAACCAACCTGTGCCAGTATCAGTCACCCCTATACACGAGAAGAAGTACCCGAAGTGGAAGTCAGCTCATTTAGAAAGGGATGAAGAAGCTCCTCCTAAGAGGGAATAGGAGGAAGAAGCATACTGTCCTGCCAGCGAGGAGGCAGACTTCTCTAAAACAGAGCCATCATTCTGATATTTCAAAAAAGACATAATCCTGAGTAAATATGTCATATTCCAGGAAGGAGATTATTCCATAAAAAGAAAATGGTGTCAAAAAAACCCCAAGTCCTTACTTGTTTCCATTTCACTGGTTTCAAAATAAAATAAGCTTTACGACCAGCTCTGGTAGAAAGTGCCAGCCAAACACAGGTTTATTTACCATTCTGGCAAGTTTGTACCATTCTCAAATTTTATGAGCTGCAAGTCACTCTCCAGACTTTTGTTAGAAATATTGAGTAACAGCAAGTCTAGTGCTGATCATGGTATATCTTTCCAGAAATTCAATGATTACCATTTTCTGAGGTTTGTTCATTAACCAGCTCTTAATGCATGTAACGTCACTATGTAATGACTGACATTTTCTTACAACGTCCTAAATTTTTGTGTCATCAGAACTAAGATTTCCCCACATGCATTGCAATACAAGTAGAAAGACCAGCAGTACAAAGACAAAAAAGAAAAAAAGGAAAGGAAAAAAATATATTTACAAATAAAACAAAAGCAATTATTAAAATTAACCTCAAATTTTAATCTCTGTTGTCGAAAATGAAATATGAAAAGAACTCTTAGACAAAGATAACCTAATGTTTATCTTTTTACTTCATATTCTCTTTTTCAATCATTACAGTCTGATGAGCACTCAGAAGTTTAAGAAAAGGCCACTTAAACACCTCAGTAGGTCTGACATTTTCAGACTCCAGTATTTGAAGACAGCATCTTATCCAATAAGTCACCATTCAGAGCTTTCAAAAGCACATGTGGATTGAATATATATGTATATGTTTACATCTCCTGAAAATCTTTTACCTCATGAGAAGAAATGGAACTTTGTACTTTTGCCAGCAGAATGGTGACCAGTGGTAAGAAGTAGGGAATTTTCTCTTAAGTGTGTCTTTTATCTGAAACATGAGAGAGGTAAACAGGATGTTTTTATGGTCAGGAACAGACTTTGCAGAAGGAGTGAATTCAACTTAAGATATGTTTCCTGACAAAGAAGGTAGTTAAGCAGTAAGATAGCTTCCTAGAGGAAGGTAAGTTCCTGTCTTCTTGATCATGTAAGCCTAAACCAGATATCATTCTCCCCCAGAGAAAAATCCTGTTCTGAGGGGAAAATTAACTATTAACTTCAGGCTTAAGCAGATCCTATCAAATTAATTCCAACATCCTTTGCCCAATTTATGAGCTACATCTACGGAAGAAGTTTAGATTTTTGTGTCTGAGTGACTAAAAATGCAAGATAGAGTAGGAAAGTGCAAAAACCCTCAGTGACTGGATCCCCAACAGAGCTTGAAACTTTTTAGGTCAGAGCTAGCACCTGATTTTCTGCAGACTGACTGAAACTTGACAAAAAACATTATTTGAAGGAGAAAGAACCCGCCAAGGTGGGCCACCGAGTTAATCCATAAAGAATATTAAATTCACTGTACATCTGCATTAACACTGCACATCCAGAGTTGGACTATAAGTCTCCAGCTTCTCATATGAGTGTAATATTCATTGGCCTATAGTCCTTTACCGGCATTTCTCTTCACCCACTGAACACTCAGATGCAGGAAGGACTTCTTATATCTGTATTCAACTTCCTATTAGTTAGGGGTCTAAACCGTGCAGACTTTCATGATAATTAAAAGAGGTGCATATCTTTGGGAACAGAAAGAAAGCCTACAAGCTGATGAAGAACCAGTAAATTCACTAAATCCAAAACTAAATCTAGATAGAAACAGATTTTTGAACAATATCCTCTCCTGGAGTTTCATATTTTTATCAGCTGTCTGAGGATTCTCTCTCTTGTTTTGTCTTGTTTGGTTGGTTTTGTTTTGTGGTTGTTTTTTTTTTTTTCCCTTTTGCCTCTGCAACCCATTATGAATTCTACTCTTCAATGTCAAACCGGGTGGAATTTTTCTGTAATAATGAAAAAAAAAATCGCATAACAGGGGTCCATTATTTTGTAGGACACAACAAGAGCCTTGTTCAGTATAAAGATTTGCAATCTTACATGTTATCTTATATACTACTTTACGTGGTTGGCTGAGCATGAGGGTGGTTATCTCTAACTGGTAAATGAGCAGTGCCCAGTGATTAACTTTTTACAAAGAACTTTCCTATTCTCCTGCCAGAGTATCTTAGGTAGGAATTGCACTCATGTTAGTGCAGGTGCTACATCAAAAGGTGATACTCATTTTGTTATCTTCAGTTGGCAGAAAATGTATGCCACATGAATACATTGTTAGCAGTAACCATGACTGGTTGAATGACTATGAAACTATTATACAGTCTAAATTCTTCAGCTCAGATGCAGTAGTTTTCATTCTAAACTGTTAAATAATTTCATTACATCCATGCAAACAAATTTGAAACTCACCTTTAAGAAACATGACCTATATGTCACTACATTTACATATTTGTGTATCATAATGAATAATGCCCCACAAGTGATTATTTTTTCCCCTTAATTAACAGCACTATAAAGCTCAGGATTTTCCGTCTGGGGAGATTTTTATTAACTTTGTGTTTTAAATAGGCTGCATATTGTGTATTCCATCTTCAGTGTCATTTTACAGAATTAAATATTTATATTCATTGCAGTGAAGTTATCACTGACTCATAAATTAATGGATAAAAAATCCTCATAGTAAAATAGCAGGAACATAATTAAACTATAGAACTTCTCCCAATTTTGGGTGACATTTTGATAAATTAAAATTGTAATTACTTTAACTTTTTGGATAGGGCTGACACTGGGCAGAAGCCTCAGCTGTTTCTGCCTCTTAGTAGAAGGTGACTAGCCCAGTAGAAGGTTATTTAACTTTTATTACCTGGAAGGTTACAAAAAGCAGTTCCACTATCCCTACATTTAACTACTTCTTCTTGATCAGAGTGAAATCTCATCTCCACTATCCAGAATTGAAGTGATATCAGTATCTAACATAAGCAGTAAATATTTCAGTATAGGTGAAAGAAATTATATTTCTGCTCTTGGCCAAATTTTGCTGACAGATCTACAATATTTGTTGGGGCAGCACATAATAAGTTCATCAATGTTCTGGAAACTTTCCTTTTTTTTTTTCTTTCTATTTATAATTCCATATAATTTATTGCCTAATATTTAGTATTTAAGGAGCAAGTGATAAGGTTATGATCTTCTGCCAAAATATTGGGAAGTAATAAAGAACAACATTAAGAAAATGACAGGTGTAATAGAAGTACCTGTTGCTCAGGTTCTTTTGTGTGGTCTTAAATAGTTTCTTTTTAACAGTACTGCAGAAATTCAATACTATACAAATCTAATTTCCTTCTGGGGAAAAAAAAGTGAAGGTGAGAAGAGTGGATTTCACAATAACAGACATGTTTTGAACATTTTTACAAAACAAAAGGTGTGGGGTTTTTTGTCCTTGTTCTGCACCTTATTGTGTTTAATCTTTTTTTTGTTTGTTTGCTTTGTAAATCAAGATTGTTAGGCAGAGATCAAGAACTGAGCATTTCAGCTCAAAAAATCACTTTTAAGAAAAATTATTTTAAAGTGCAGGAAAACAGGGGAAGTTGAATAAAAAATTTTGGCAACCTGGTTGTAGTAATCATCCACAATGTTTTCTGAAGTTCTATTTACTCATATTCTTATGCTGTGCATTTAAAAAAAAAAATCACTATGAAACAGAATTATATAGCATATAGAACTAGACTTTGGAAAAGTCTCCAGCAAATTGTCATATAGCAATGTGCAAAACCTCCTGACCTAATCTGTCAGGGCTCTGCTCCCTTATGGAAGTTGAGCCATGGCCAAGGAGGAAATTTCAAGGCATTTTTGGCCAGGCCCTGGCCCACGTTACCCAGCAAGGTAAGTAGAACAGACCTGGAAATGGTAGACAGGTTCAACCAACAGTCTGGATCAATATCATGGTGATGAGGTAGGCCCGAGGATGAGGCTAGAAAGTCATCTTGTAGGTCAGTGTTAGAATCAGGACTAGTGATCACTGAACAGGTCCACAGTGATGAGGCAGGACCAAGGCCAAGGCTGGCCCATCCCTTGGGTTGGGATCTGGATGATGGGGCTCCATGGCCAGGCAGGGGCATGGCTGTGGCTGAGCCGGAGACTGACACTCCTCCAACATAGCTCAGGAAGGGGCTGATGGAATGGAGCAGAAGTGAAAAGGAGCCTTTGGGCCCATAGTGTGGGGGAAGGTTTCATGTGAGTCTGGTGAGAGCCATTAAGGTTTATTTGCACGCTCAGGGCCCTGATATAAGCCATAGATTTCAGGGCTGTGATTTTCCTACTGTACTTTGCTGTGATTTGATAGTAGAGCACAGAAAAATCAATACCATGCTCTGTGAAGAATACAAAGACACAGGAGAATCTCACTGAAGTCTCCTTCTAGATTCACACTTAATTCTTCCCAAAACTCTAAACAACAATTATGATGCTGCAGTCTTGATGCTTTTCCATGCTGCCTTGTTCATAAACAACTCTCTTTCTTGGACTATAGTCTGTGGCTACTTGGGCCAAAATGCCAGTGAAGGAGCATCAGCTCCTGCTGTAAATTTAATCAACTGCATATTCATTCACTCTGCAAATGCAATCCTGCATACCCAGTGTGCAGTTTGCCATTCAGTCACCCTTACTTGAATGAATTAGAGTGGCATATCTAAAGTACAATGATTTGTACTAAATATTGCAAAGGACACCAACTCTTGGTATCACAGCAGTATTAAACTTTCCCCAATTTAGTTTTGCTACCTGATATGAGAAGTAAGGTCTGCAGGTCTGTAGCCTGCTCTTTACAGTCTAATACTGCTGCGCTAGATGCACTGCCTCTCCCTTATTAGGTGGAAATCTCATTAGCAGCAAGGCAGATGCAGTGCACAATATCACAAATGGAGGCACGGCTCACTCCATTTACATTCAAAATTCTTTAATCAAAATTCTCTGGTCAGAATGAAGCTAATGTCTTTTTTTCCCCCTCCATATCTCACTGCTAATGTGTGTCCTCTTACACATCAGCATATCTTTTAAGACATGTTGTTCCAGATTCTTCCTAGTCACTGAAGAGGAGATCTGCTTTTAAGAAGCTCTTGCGTGGACCAACAACCTGTTTTGAAGTACAGTACCCTTTGGAGTGAATTTCCAGAGTCCCACATGGTTATTTTTACCATTTACATAGAAGCATGCAAACACAGTTAGTTTACAAGGAAATGCAACATTTCAAACTTAATAGATCTTCAGTTTGCAGCAGTTTGCAACTTGTAGGAAGTATTAAAAAAAAAAAAAAAGAAAGTGTAAGCTCTCAATTGTTTCTTGTGGTTTAGATGGCTGTGCTGGAAGTTTCCTGAGAGAAAGATATTTAAAATCTTTGTAGACATCCAGTATCTTTAGTACTCTTTAGTTTCCTTTGAGATAGAAAGGCAAAAGGATCCAGAATCAAATGCAATATGAATATAAAACAAAGAGGTTTATCCATCAGCTCTGAATCAATGATAACATAGGAGAACTTTCTTTTACACTGATATATAAACACCTGTTGCATAAGAAGTGGGTGGAGAGACAGTACATTGCACCTCTTGCTATTGTTGAGCATGTCCTGATTCACTGATTCGGAAAGTGGGCTTTCTATACTCCATCTGCTGTATATTAAGTTTTTGGTCATTCCTTGAGACAGAAATCTCAACTTCATTTGCCAGGAAATCATCCTGCAGATAAAAAGATAAATCCATAGCAGAGATTTTTAGCTGCTTATTCTCTCCAACAAGCTTCTCCAGGATATTAATGAAAAAAATGTTTATAGTTTGGGGAAAAAGAGAAGAAGCCTAGGTCTTGGTGAAAGCGGAGAGTGTACTCAGGCTGAATGGTACTTGAAATTGGCTTATACTTTGCTGCAGGACACCAGTTAATTCCTTAGCTGAATTCAAGTTCAGCAATGACTTTTCTGATCAATGTATTTCTGAACTGAAGAGAACATAATGGCTGTAGCTTTTTTTGTCTTCTGACTGCACCCTTATGCCCAGTCCTAAAAATATTTTCATAGGATTGGATATAAAGCAGTATAGAATATTTTATTTCATCCACTGTTATGAAACATTGCATGAAAGCAACATCAGGCTAAGCTAAGGATGGAAAGACATCTTCAGCTTGAAATGACTTACTTTTTTCAGGATAAGTTAAACTCTTTAAATTTTAATATAGGCTTAGTATTTAATTATGTAAAACCTTTATAGAGTTTGTTGCTTTCCTCCGTGTTTCAGGGAAAGCATATCATCCTTATTTTATATTGTTTATAGTCCAACCTTGATGGAAATGCTTAAACTTTTTTCTTAAATTGGTAATTGATTTTCTGATTTTGTATCAAGTATCATATCATCAGACATATTCCACTAGTAACAAGTCTTTCTGAAGTTAATAGAATAAGACAGTGTATAAACTGAAGTGCATAAGAGAATTCATCTTTGTATTATAGTATCATTTTCCACAATGTTCAATAACATAGTTGAAAATAGATTAGTTAAAATTGTACCTTTGATAAAGCTTGAAAAAATGATTTTGATATTCATATCATTAACATAGCAATATATTTGAGTCTTAGCATATTTACCACTTCTGCTTCTACTACTACACTCCATTGCAGGGGGGAGGGAGGGAACCCCACAGTCTGTCTATTGTCATTACAGAAAATAATTGAATTGGTCTATGCATTCATGATGAGATACTTTTAATGCTTAATGACTAGAACATCTAAAGAGAAAAAGGTTTACTTTGGGGAGGGTTCATGGATTATGGTTGGACCTCTTTCCCAAATTTTAAGCTTGGGAGAACCAAAATAAAAGGTTTTCTATAGCAAAGCCAAACTTTGTTATTGGACTAACCTTTCAAAATGAACATTACATAATTTATCATAGATAAGAGAATAAGAAAAAAAATCTGATAAATATGCAGTTTCTTAGTTACCCAATTTCTGTATTAATTTGTTAAGAGATTCCAGATTGTGACAATGTATTTAGCCAACCAGTTATTGCTCAAATGCAATAACAAGTAAACTAAGTGAAATTGCCCCTTGGAATGGGTGAATTTCCAATGTGATCCCTGGCAAATTACATTACCTGTATATGGAAAGTTTAGAACTGTTCATATGGATGTATTTTTTCCTTCTCTCTTTCCTTTTGTCAATACACAAATGCATTATGAATATAAAAAGGAGCACATGCTCTTTCAAAAATTCAAATTTCTCTACCTTTTTCATTATAATCTCAACATATCTCATACAATTTTCCACTAGCTTTTAACAATTCAGTGGAAATATACAGAAATATTATTTAATGCAGTTAAAATTTAAAAACATAGTAAAAGTTCATTTAAGTAAAATTTTTTGTCAGGAAAAAAGACAGTCCAAAGCAGAACTTTTTATATGAAATCTGTTCTGTGTCTCTGGCTATTGCAGAAAGATGTATTTTTAATTTCCAAAGGACAGTAATTTGATGATTACTTCTTGTTCCATGTGCAAATGCTTTGAGAAGTAGTATATAATATAAATGGTGATTAATATAATTTACTTTCAGCAGTGAATTCCAGACTCTGGATTCTGAAAGAGAAAGGTATGACCTTTGCAATCCCAATTTACAAGCAGAAGTTCCAAAAAAGACCAAGAGTTTACTCAGTCCCTGTGACTAGCATTTTTTGGTTTCAAGCTTTCTAATCTGAGCTTTACTCAGAATATCTGGAGTGTTCTCTGAGTCAACTAACTGTTTTTATCTACCATAGCAGCATCCTCAGTGTCGAGCAGTGGAATATGGAAGACATTCAGATCACTGGGCACAGAAACATTTTGAGTCATGGCTTCTTATATGTGCCTAAATCTTTCTTTGGTTCTCATCTAAATCCTTTCTGGATTTAGGTTGTTAAACTCACACACACACACACACACAAACAAAAAAATCCCCAAACCACCATCTCTTCTATTGTTAAACTTTATCTCCTATGAGAAACTTTTTTTTATATATATATATTATTGTTTTTATTCTTATAATATTGTTCTCTCTGTCTGAGGTTGTCATCTGCTAAACAGTTTCTCCATTGCTTCCAGGAGAGTTTGGTGAGTATAGCCATTCCAGTAACTTCTAACCCAACAATCATTAGTAAAAGCTTTCTATACACGTTACACACTTGCCTCAGTGTCCTACTTTCGAATATTCATGAGGGTTTAATTGTTTTCTGATGAAAAGAATTTATAAATGAGAAGAATGATGAAAAAAAAGGAATGAAAATTAAAATAAATTGAAAACGTTTTACCTCTCATGCTCACTCATGCATTTCAAGTATATTCATTTACTTGGAAATGGAAACCTGGATACAGAATCAAACATCAAAGAGAAAGAAAATAAGCAACTAACAAGAAATCTAATCTGTTAAGGTTTTACAGTATGTTCTCATAGTCTGTCATTGATATTTAAGAAGAGATATAATGTGATATGAGATGACCACAGTTCCTTTCTACTAATTAATAGGTCACAAATTCATAGATTTTTGCATTAAAATAGATAATTGCAAACACCTAATCTACTCATATTATAATACGGAACACATGCTGCTTAGTTACTTCAATCCCTATTGAAGTAAGGATCATTATTGGGATTTTAAGCACTTGCAGCCTTGCACGTAGAATGAAATTCTACTTAATAACTTACCTGTTTGGCAACTTGATTAACTGTTTTAAGAGAAATAACTAGAAAGACATCTGTGATATTTAGGAGTAGAAAGATATATGATGTTGACAAACAAAAAGTAATTTCCTTTTGGGTTTTGTTAGCTGTGGATAAGGCCTCAGGATAAGTTAATCTGCTGAATCAGAGTAATGTTCAGAAAAATACCAATCTAGTTTGATTTTCAATACTGTAAAGAGCTTGTATTACCTGCAGTGGTTAAAGTGATTATTCCTCAATGAAATTCATAAATACTATTGCTGAGAAATAAAACTGCCTCATGACATCTCAAATTTTGTCAATACACAAATGCATTATGAATATAAAAAGGAGCACATGCTCTTTCAAAAATTCAAATTTCTCTACCTTTTTCATTATAATCTCAACATATCTCATACAATTTTCCACTAGCTTTTAACAATTCAGTGGAAATATACAGAAATATTATTTAATGCAGTTAAAATTTAAAAACATAGTAAAAGTTCATTTAAGTAAAATTTTTTGTCAGGAAAAAAGACAGTCCAAAGCAGAACTTTTTGTATGAAATCTGTTCTGTGTCTCTGGCTATTGCAGAAAGATGTATTTTTAATTTCCAAAGGACAGTAATTTGATGATTACTTCTTGTCCCATGTGCAAATGCTTTGAGAAGTAGTATATGATATAAATGGTGATTAATATAATTTACTTTCAGCAGTGAATTCCAGACTCTGGATTCTGAAAGAGAAAGGTATGACCTTTGCAATCCCAATTTACAAGCAGAAGTTCCAAAAAAGACCAAGAGTTTACTCAGTCCCTGTGACTAGCATTTTTTGGTTTCAAGCTTTCTAATCTGAGCTTTACTCAGAATATCTGGAGTGTTCTCTGAGTCAACTAACTGTTTTTATCTACCATAGCAGCATCCTCAGTGTCGAGCAGTGGAATATGGAAGACATTCAGATCACTGGGCACAGAAACATTTTGAGTCATGGCTTCTTATATGTGCCTAAATCTTTCTTTGGTTCTCATCTAAATCCTTTCTGGATTTAGGTTGTTAAACTCACACACACACACACACACAAACAAAAAAATCTTTATCTCCTGAGAAACTTTTTTTTATATATATATATTATTGTTTTTATTCTTATAATATATTTCTCTCTGTCTGAGGTTGTCATCTGCTAAACAGTTTCTTCCTTGCTTCCAGGAGAGTTTGGTGAGTATAGCCATTCCAGTGACTTCTAACCCAACAATCATTAGTAAAAGCTTTCTATACACGTTACACACTTGCCTCAGTGTCCTACTTTCGAATATTCATGAGGGTTTAATTGTTTTCTGATGAAAAGAATTTATAAATGAGAAGAATGATGAAAAAAAAGGAATGAAAATTAAAATAAATTGAAAACGTTTTACCTCTCATGCTCACTCATGCATTTCAAGTATATTCATTTACTTGGAAATGGAAACCAGGATACAGAATCAAACATCAAAGAGAAAGAAAATAAGCAACTAACAAGAAATCTAATCTGTTAAGGTTTTACAGTATGTTCTCATAGTCTGTCATTGATATTTAAGAAGAGATATAATGTGATATGAGATGACCACAGTTCCTTTCTACTAATTAATAGGTCACAAATTCATAGATTTTTGCATTAAAATAGATAATTGCAAACACCTAATCTACTCATATTATAATACGGAACACATGCTGCTTAGTTACTTCAATCCCTATTGAAGTAAGGATCATTATTGGGATTTTAAGCACTTGCAGCCTTGCACGTAGAATGAAATTCTACTTAATAACTTACCTGTTTGGCAACTTGATTAACTGTTTTAAGAGAAATAACTAGAAAGACATCTGTGATATTTAGGAGTAGAAAGATATATGATGTTGACAAACAAAAAGTAATTTCCTTTTGGGTTTTGTTAGCTGTGGATAAGGCCTCAGGATAAGTTAATCTGCTGAATCAGAGTAATGTTCAGAAAAATACCAATCTAGTTTGATTTTCAATACTGTAAAGAGCTTGTATTACCTGCAGTGGTTAAAGTGATTATTCCTCAATGAAATTCATAAATACTATTGCTGAGAAATAAAACTGCCTCATGACATCTCAAATGAGTTTTCAAGATTATGATGAAAGTATGTTATGTTGAAAGTCAATAATGTGAACTACTTCACTGTTAAATAAAAATTTAAAAAAAGCTCAGGAAGGATCATCTTGTAAAGAGATGTATGACATAAATAAGCTTTGTTTTGTAAGTGAGTGAATCCTTGGGAAGAGGCAAAGCCAGAGCTTTGTTTTTCTATGCATTGAAATTCAGCTCAAATATTTCAGTGAATTGATAGTTTTGTTTTGGTTTTTCTCCGTAGCTAGGCTATGGGGACATCATAAATGTACTTTGTTTGTTAGTGTACATGGTTTGTAGGGTACTTTAAAAATGTATCCATTCTCCTTGTAATTGCAGCATACACCTCATTTTAACCTGTTACACTATGAAGTCTTCATCAGAAATAAATTGCTTGTAACTATTTCCACATAGTAATTAATAATAAAATCTACAGTCACTGTTTTATCTGTGACTCTTCTCTCCTTCCAGAACAGTTGTGGATAACATTTGAGTATGAAACCAATGACATTACTGAAATAATTAAGATGGAGGGGAATTGCCGTATCAAACTAATTGTATCTTCAGTGCCTTGCATTGTGATAGAAGTTACGGCTTACAGAACAAACTGTGGAAGCTTTTCCCATTAGAAGTTAAAATGTCAAAAATATTTTCAAGAATGCCTCTTAAAAGAGGAATATTTTTTTTTTCCAAACTGATGGATATGGAACTGGTGTCCCTTAATTTTCCCAAAACCCTGGGTACCAATTCTGAGTAAGCTGGTGAAAAATTTCAATTAACATGACACCTCTAAAACATAATATGCAGTCTAAGTAGCTGTGTCATTCGATCCAAATGTCTTACATGCATTTTACAAAGACCTAATACTGTAAGAAAAGAAACAATGGAATGTCTCAATATTGCCACAATGCCTTTCTGAATGGAGTGCAGCGTAAAATTTCAGAGCAAGGTCTTGACTTTTGTCTTCAAGTTTCCAGTATCAAACACCTAGGAGCAACTATGCAAATGAGACTATTATAGGGTTTTTTTTTGTATTATATATTGTATCATCGATGTTACACACAACCATAGAAACACAGAATCATCTGAGTTGGAAGGTGCTTCTTAAGACAATTTAGTCCAATCCCCCTGCTCAAGCAGGAACAGCTAAACCAGGTTGCCCAGGACCATGTCAGAAACCTGTTCCAGTGTGTCATGGTTTAACCCCAGCTGGCAACTAAGCACCACACAGCCGCTCACTCACTCCCCCGTGGTGGGATAAGGGAGAGAATCGGAAGGTAAAAGTGAGAAAACTTGTGGGTTGAGATAAAGACAGTTTAATAGGTAAAGCAAAAGCCATGCACGCAAGCAAAGCAAAACAAGGAATTAATTCACTACTTCCCATTGGCAGGCAGGTGTTTAGGGCCTTCTCCAGGAAAGCAGGGCTCCATCACATGTAATGGTAACTTGGGAAGATAAATGCCATCACACCGAATGTCTCCCCTTCCTCTTTCTTCTCTCAGCTTTATATGCTGAGCATGACGTCATATGGTATGGAATATCCCTTTGGTCAGTTGGGGTCAGCTGTCCCAGCTGTGTCCCCTCCCAGCTTCTTGTGCACCCACAGCCTACTCGCTGGTGGGGTGATGTGAGAAGCAGAAAAGGCCTTGACTCTGTAAGCACTGCTCAGCAATAACAAAAACATCCCTGTATTCTCAACACTGTTTTCAGCACAAATCCAAACCATAGCCCCATACTAGCTACTATGAAGAAAATTAACTCTATCCCAGCCAAAACCAGCACACAGTGTTTGACCACCCACACATAAAAAAAGAATCTTCTTGTGTTCAGATGGAATATCATGTGTTTTAATTTGTGCCCATTGCCTCTTGTCTTGTCTGTGGGCACTACTAAGAAGAGTCTGGGTCCCTCTTCTTCATTCCATTCCATCAGGTGCTTACACACATCGACAAGATCCCCCTGAGATTTCTCTTCTCCAGGCCAAACAGTCCTTCCTCTCTCAGTGTCTCCTCATATGAAAGAGGCTCCAGCCCCTTAATCATCTTTGTGGCCCTTTGCTGGACTCACTCCAGTAAGTCCATATCTTACCCAGCACTACAGATGTGGTCTCACCAGTGTTGAGTAGAGAGGAAGGATCACCTCCATTGACCTGCTGCCAATGCTTTTCTTAATGCAGCCCAGAATACTGTTGATGTTTTTTGCCACAAGGGTGGATACAATAAAATGTGTATTTCTGTGTAGATCTGCTTACTGATTCTTAGGCATCATGTGTAATATCTAATGCCAAAATAAATTTTGTGCTCAACTGGAGGGGGATGCAATGGTAGATCATTTGAGACACCTTGCTACAGGCTCAAGAGGTTAAGTTAAAATGTTACTTTTTGTCAGAGAAAAATATATTATGCTGGATCCAACAGCCTGAGAGAGGCTGCCACTCCATGCCCACAGGTCCAACCAGCAGCAAGGCTGAAGATGTATTCTCAGCAGGTGCATGCACATAGAGAACAAATATACACTGTGGTGTATATACAGGACCAGTCAAACAGATCACAGACGGACATTCAGAGCACCCACACAAAACCAGACAGCACCAGCAGCCTCATCCTGCTCCTCTCACTGGCTGGTCAGGATGGCGGTCCAGTAGTGAGAATATATATGCACATGTACAAGGTGTATCCCTCCAGCAGCTGGGCTCAGACAATCAGTCCACCCAGCAGCTGGCCACTGGATCCCAGTCTCCCCAGTTGTTGGTGCCTGGACATACAAGTCCCTGAAGCTGCAGCCCTACTCCAGTTGCTGCTACAGACCGTCACACACACATACACACACACACACAAGTTGGCCAGAACTGCCCTAGTCCAATAGCTGACCACTTGTACTCTCACCCTTAGAGACACACAGGAACTCTCACTCCCAGAGTTGGCCCTTAGACACTCAGTCATCCCTTGGCTCCCAGGTGACTTCACCTATTCACCATCTCGTCTGGCTTGATCTTCGTTAGCGATCACACACTCCCTTGCACACCAGCACTTGCTCCAGTTGCTGGCACCATGGACACATGGGCCCTCTAGCCCATAGTCTGACTCCAATTGTTGCACTCCCTCCTCCTTATGTGCACAGATGCACACAGAAGAGAGAGTCCCTCACTTAGGAAAGAGTTAAAAGGGAAGTTAGTAGGAAGATAGGACAGACCGTGCTGGTCAGGCACAGGGAGTGGCCTGACAAGCGTACTGAACAGCCAACGGCCTACATGTGATCAGCTCTTTTTTTCCCCCTTACCCCTCCATTTTCCCACACTAGTTCCTCCCCAAATCACATACCTCCGCCCTCTTCCCATTTTTGGTTCCTTCCTTAAACTTCCCGTAATAAATCCTGTGCAATCCTGAACTGTTCTTCCCCTGTATTCCATAATATATCTCACCCCCATGCAGCAACCCTCTCAGTCTGAAAGGTGGGCCAGAGAGCTGCTTCCGATGACTCATCTTGGTGGGTTTCACACCTGGACAATGGGGCTGATGGCACTACTGAGATAGCCCTGGAAGGGGGATAGACAAGATGTTTGTTCCTTAAGAGTCTTTCATATGGGATCTCACCTGCCATTGTGCATCCCTGTGCTCCTCTGGGCTTGTGGAGCAGGGTCTCTGATGGGTCAATGACTCTCCTGTGATAATGGGCCTGTGAGGGGTCTCGGTGAGGGTATTATTTGGGCTCCCTCTCCTGACATTGTCTCTCTGAACTCCTTTGTGGGTGTGCAGATGAGCTTTTGTCATATAACCTAACACTCCTGACTCATGAAAAAGTCTTTTCTAGATGTCAATAACCATAATTTTGGTTAAGGAATCAAGAATTATACCAGTCACATTGTTCCTTTATTATTTTATTATATTTAGTTAATTTGTTTCATTTTTCCCCTGCTTCAAGGAGGATCTTTGAAATCTGATAATAAGGCTTCTCTTTACCCTTTCTGCTGATATGAGGGCTTATGAATTCCACGGTTTGGATGAAATGGGCAGCATCTTTTCCACAGATTTCAAGATCTTCAGCAGCAAGCTAGCCAAACATATCTGTATTGTCAAGTAATACTTAAGTCATACCTGTCCTCTTTGCTTCCCATAGCCTGGACACCAAATTTGTTCTTTGTTTTTAAAGGGAAGTAACAAAATTTGTCAAAATCCTATAATACTGAGAAGCCATTATTCAAACAAAAAGTTTATTGTATTTTATAGGTTTTATGGCCTTAGAAATAAATGTTATATTTAATTCTAAAGCTTTATAAGACATTATTAACTTTACTATATGGCATGACTTTAAGTTAATTTGGACCACTTTGGTTGTAAACATTTTAATGAGGCTAAAACTACATTATACATTTTATGTAATTACTTGGATAGATTAGTTTAAGCCCTATTATATAGATGAACCATGCAATTACACTTCTTGTAACATTTCACGATTTATTAAGAAGAGAAGTATAATTGTTTATATGCCTGATTAAATGCTTTATTACACTGAGTGGTTTGCCACATCCACACACAATAAACGCACATAGGTACATAAGCACATGTATACACTTAACACATTTGGTTATTTCCATAAGCATGTCTACATTAATACATGTCAGTAATCTAGAAAAGATATCAGAAATAACAGTTGTCTTTACCTTATAAAAATTTTGCTGTCATTAAGAGGTTTTCTGAAGAAATACTCTGAAAGTAATTTACCCAAGAAGAACCTGTCTTCAACAAGATTAAGTAACGAACTGTAGAGAGAACACAAGCTCAATGGTATACACTAAAATATTTGGAAGGAATATTTGAAAGATCAGATTTGGAAGGAATGCATATAAGTGAGGTCTGAGCCATTAGTTGTTAGTTTGTGAAGTATTTTCACTGTTGTTTTTTTTCATTTCATTGCCATAGTTCATGAATCAAATCCTTTCACAGAGATGGGTTGTGCACAGATTATAAACCAGATGCATATTATGAAGCCTCTATATACCCAAACATATGAGCTTATCTCTATCTTTACTACTTTTTCTTTTTTTTTCTTTTTTTTTTTGTTAATAAACTCTTCTTTTTGCCACCTGGGTGTTGCTTTGGGGTAAGGCATAAGGAGTCATCTTTGAAATCTTTAAATCTGTAGCCTAATTTATGAATCCTTCACTGAAAATATGTTGCAACTATTATGCTTCCTCCCTTAAAGTGAACAGATTTGTAAATTCACAAAGATAAAAGTTCAAACCAACAAAATTAATCTGTTTAATCTTCCAGTTCCTACAATATTCAACTTTCAGTCAGAATATAATGACTAATTGCAGACTTATTCTAAACATCAACACCATTTTGTACTATTACTACTAACTTCATTAAGCTCTAATCACATGAACAACTGCACTTACGAGCTCTTTTCTATATAGCTACTTTATCATAGCTGTTTTTTCCCCCTAGTTTCTTATCTTTTTGCTCTCAAATATTAATACAAAATCTGTTATACAAAATCTATTTTACAAAATCTGTTAATATTTTACAGATCTGGCTTTTGGGGGAGGGAGGAAACTACTGAATCTCACTCATGGTGGCACTGATGCAAACAAATATATTGTTACTCATACACTTCTAACACACTATACCTTAATGACTTCCTTTTCGTGAACTGTATAAAATACCAGGACAACGGTTTTTGAAATAAAAATGTTTTCAAGTCAGAAATTCTGCACTGATTTTACCATGTATCAGAAAACTTAACAATACATTACATAGTTTCAAGGGTAAGCATATGCTTAAGAGGTAGAAAGCTGAAGAAATGTCTACCTATTCTTGCACAAGTACATTTGCCTGAATAAAGCTATTATTTAGGCCCTGAAGATGGGATTAATTTGAGTAAAATTTAGCTCCTCAAAATTTGGGTATGTACACTACAGCTGTTTTGTGTATTTTTTTTTTTTTTTAAATTCCTTCTGTAGTCAACATAAATAGGTCTTTCTTAGTCACTTATTTTAAAATAGGATAAGTATATTAGCTTACACTGAAAATCTATATTCTAGAGATTTCACTCTAATAATAAAGTGGAAAAGCAGATGATATCATCTCATTGCTTTTGAATAGAGTCTTTGTGTTTTTGTAATCATATAAGACTTATTATTAACTTATCTATTAGGATCCTGTGTAAAAAGGTCTTCAATCTACTTTCCCACTTTTATAAAAAAATGCTCAGTTTTAAAGAGATATGAGTATTATTTAGAGAACAATTTGACCTTTTACACTACCAATGGGATCCAACTACAACATATGAATGAAAGCAAGGTTAAAGTATAGCAGTGTATGCTTTGTTTGCGCTAGTAAGTGGTTCTCTGCAGTAGGACAGGATCTGTAAAGTGAAACAGCTGGTGCTGAGGATCTCCTTTCCACATCAAGGACATTTTAGTGACTATAATTTGGTCTAGCTCTAGACTGGTCTGACATCATTAAATAAGGTGCTTAACAGAAGTCCTTCCTCCAACCTTTTTGATTTGAAAAAATAAATCAATCATTCAGGATTCTGTTTCCAGGATTTCTGTTATTAGATAGTAAGATAAAACAAGATAATTTCAAAAGTGATTAAAAAAGAAAAAAGAAGGATTAATCAGTATAATTTAACTCATAAAATAGAAACTCATAATTAGCAATTGATTACCAGTTACCAGCTCAGCCATATCCAATGATACCCATTGAGTCATGTGCTTAATGTATTCCTGGAGTCCTGTATGAATAATATGAACAAAGAAAACTTGAAAATATCACTTGAAAATACTTGCAATCATTAATTAGAAGAGTTTTCATGATAAATTTACTGAAAAAAAGACTGACCCACTAGCAGCATTATGTATATCTTTTTTACTGATAAGATTAAGAAATAGTCCATCTTTATGCATTGATTTTTAGACACCACTTATTAAAATCCATCCACTATAAACATTAAAAAAAAGTTTCAGTTATGTTCTGTCATTTTCCTCTTATTTATATAATTATTATATTTGCCTAAATCGTGTTTCCTATTGTTTGTTATTCTGCATCAAATAAGATATAATTGGCATAACCGTCGGGGTGTCTTCTTACCTGGAAAATGGAAATGCTAGATTTACTTTCCATTATATAGTTGCCAAAATACACTTTTCTGTCTTTTTTCTTATTTTCATAACGTGATTCAAGATCTAACAAGTCACCCAAGAATTACTGCAACCTTTTCATGTATTACATTATATTAAAAGTCTGTATCAGTACAGAGAAAAACCTTCACACAATCATAAAGTATGGCAAACAAAAAACATATCAGTCAAACTTTATTCTTGTTGCAGCAAACTAGGAACTAATTTGTTAATATGTACAGGCAGGTGTTTCTCTGAGATATTACTTATTCTTGGTTTATGTTGCTGCAAGTATAACAAAGGGCTGTATAAAATACCAGGACAACGGTTTTTGAAATAAAAATGTTTTCAAGTCAGAAATTCTGCACTGATTTTACCATGTATCAGAAAACTTAACAATACATTACATAGTTTCAAGGGTAAGCATATGCTTAAGAGGTAGAAAGCTGAAGAAATGTCTACCTATTCTTGCACAAGTACATTTGCCTGAATAAAGCTATTATTTAGGCCCTGAAGATGGGATTAATTTGAGTAAAATTTAGCTCCTCAAAATTTGGGTATGTACACTACAGCTGTTTTGTGTATTTTTTTTTTTTTTTAAATTCCTTCTGTAGTCAACATAAATAGGTCTTTCTTAGTCACTTATTTTAAAATAGGATAAGTATATTAGCTTACACTGAAAATCTATATTCTAGAGATTTCACTCTAATAATAAAGTGGAAAAGCAGATGATATCATCTCATTGCTTTTGAATAGAGTCTTTGTGTTTTTGTAATCATATAAGACTTATTATTAACTTATCTATTAGGATCCTGTGTAAAAAGGTCTTCAATCTACTTTCCCACTTTTATAAAAAAATGCTCAGTTTTAAAGAGATATGAGTATTATTTAGAGAACAATTTGACCTTTTACACTACCAATGGGATCCAACTACAACATATGAATGAAAGCAAGGTTAAAGTATAGCAGTGTATGCTTTGTTTGCGCTAGTAAGTGGTTCTCTGCAGTAGGACAGGATCTGTAAAGTGAAACAGCTGGTGCTGAGGATCTCCTTTCCACATCAAGGACATTTTAGTGACTATAATTTGGTCTAGCTCTAGACTGGTCTGACATCATTAAATAAGGTGCTTAACAGAAGTCCTTCCTCCAACCTTTTTGATTTGAAAAAATAAATCAATCATTCAGGATTCTGTTTCCAGGATTTCTGTTATTAGATAGTAAGATAAAACAAGATAATTTCAAAAGTGATTAAAAAAGAAAAAAGAAGGATTAATCAGTATAATTTAACTCATAAAATAGAAACTCATAATTAGCAATTGATTACCAGTTACCAGCTCAGCCATATCCAATGATACCCATTGAGTCATGTGCTTAATGTATTCCTGGAGTCCTGTATGAATAATATGAACAAAGAAAACTTGAAAATATCACTTGAAAATACTTGCAATCATTAATTAGAAGAGTTTTCATGATAAATTTACTGAAAAAAAGACTGACCCACTAGCAGCATTATGTATATCTTTTTTACTGATAAGATTAAGAAATAGTCCATCTTTATGCATTGATTTTTAGACACCACTTATTAAAATCCATCCACTATAAACATTAAAAAAAAGTTTCAGTTATGTTCTGTCATTTTCCTCTTATTTATATAATTATTATATTTGCCTAAATCGTGTTTCCTATTGTTTGTTATTCTGCATCAAATAAGATATAATTGGCATAACCGTCGGGGTGTCTTCTTACCTGGAAAATGGAAATGCTAGATTTACTTTCCATTATATAGTTGCCAAAATACACTTTTCTGTCTTTTTTCTTATTTTCATAACGTGATTCAAGATCTAACAAGTCACCCAAGAATTACTGCAACCTTTTCATGTATTACATTATATTAAAAGTCTGTATCAGTACAGAGAAAAACCTTCACACAATCATAAAGTATGGCAAACAAAAAACATATCAGTCAAACTTTATTCTTGTTGCAGCAAACTAGGAACTAATTTGTTAATATGTACAGGCAGGTGTTTCTCTGAGATATTACTTATTCTTGGTTTATGTTGCTGCAACTATAACAAAGGGCCAACATATTAAAAAAATATTATTAAAGTTACTGCCTATGAAAATGTGTTATTTGGATATGGAACCACTGATTTTCAGGGACAAATAAATAAAATAAATGCCATTTTTTTTCTAATGCAAAAGAATGGTGGACAAGGAAATAATTACAGTTCTTACAGCTCATGGAAAAATAAACTATTATTCAAAAAAATATTTTGAAATATATGTAATTTTTTTGGTGCAGAGATGTTTGACTGTAAAAAAATGCTGAAATCAGTTGGATGTTATGAACAACTTATAGCATATTTTTCATAAAGTTCTTTCATTACATTCTTCATGTATTCTTGATTTACAGTATGAGATAGTATTAGTTTCCTTTCTTTTTTTCTTTTTTTAGTATTCTGTATTTAGAGTGTGTTTTCCCTAAAATTTATGTTAATGGAGAAAAGTGTAGCAACAGACTTTAGTTTGGGGTTCTATGTATGTATTAGTAATATCCAGAATCTCTCATAAAGCACTAACTTTGCAAATGTCCTTAAGGTAAATTTTGTCCTACTGTATGCTCTTGGACCTTTTTAGCATCCACTTACCAAAGCGAACTCTGAGGTTATCAAATGTTCTTGCAATTATGTCACTGAAGTTACATCATGATCTAATTTGTTTGTTCACAGACCCGTTTTTCTTTTCCACCACTTTGTCTTTGCTACAATGATTCTTCTTCCCTGTTCAAATACAGACAATTTAATCCCTGTTTTACAGTTTTAGATCAGTTAAAAAACCCATTAATTAACAGATTTTGCTAAGGCTGAAAGCCATGGGCAGGATCCAGAATTGTGAATCAGAGAATGGTTCAAATTAAGTTCCCTAGAAAATTAGTGAAGACTTATAACCATTCAAAGCTGGCAGAAGAAATGCAGAATATACCTGTCTCTGTATCAAGAGCTCCTGACTCACTTTAATAGTGGCTGGACAGAGCTGAACTGTACATCTACATGAACAGTACAATAAAAGGAAGAGGTGAAAAGGACACAATGAAAAGACAAAACCCAACAGTCTCAAATTGTAGCAAGGAAGTATCCAATTCAACATAAAGAAAAAATTCTTCACAGTAATGTCAGCAAACATTAGAATGGGCTGGCCAGAAAAGCAGTGGAATCTCCATCTCTCACAATTTTAAGATATGACTAGGCAAAATTCTGAATGACCAGGTCAGCCCCTGACACTAACTCTGTTTTGAGCAGGACATTGAACTAAATGGTGTACAGGGACTTCTTCCAACCTACATTTTTTAGATTCCTGTGAAAATAAATCTGAGAGTCCATGCTAGGGACAAGAATCTAAGGGTATGCCTAATACGGCTAGATCAGAGAGAGCCAGAAGCCAGACAATGGCCACAAAAATTATCAGCATGCTGGAGCACCTCTCCTATGAAGAAAGGCTGAGAGAGTTGGGGTTGTTCAACCTAGAGAAGAGAAGGCTACAGGGAGATCTGAATGTGGCATTTCAATACTTAAAGGGGGCTCACAAGAAGGATGGAGAGAGACTTTTTACCAGGGCCTGCAGTGACAGGACAAGGGGCAATTATTTTAAACTGAAAGTGGGTAGATTTAGATTGGACATAAGGAAGAAATTCTTTATGATGAGGATGGTGAGACACTGGAACAGGTTGCCCAGAGAGGTGGTGGATACCCCATCCCTGGAAACATTCAAGGTCAGGTTGGACGGGGCTCTGAGCAACCAGATCTACTGAAAGATGTCCCAGTCCATGGCAGGGGGGTTGGCCTAGATGATCTTTAAAGGTCCCTTCCAATCCAAACCATTCTGTGATTCTATGATTCTATGATTCTATGACTACTTTATAATAGTCCATGCTGCTTAGTACTAACTGTTTTGCACAGCAAATTGCTTTGGAGAGTCTTAACTAGAGCAGTTAAGTGAGTGCTGAAGCCTGAAAAAAAGACAGCGACATAACTTCACTGAGTAGGAGATACTGTTAAAGAAAGGAGGCTGCTCACAAATGACCATGTAGTTGCCACCTACATTTTGCAGAGCAGCCTACTGATTAGAATACTATAACATGCAAAAGGCATGTTATGTGTATGTTATTGCCCTGCTGATGTGGAGGGTAAAACTCAACCTTCCCACCTGCAAAACAGTGTTCAATCCAGCAGGCTGTAGAACAGCTAAAGGTGAGGGTGGGTTGTAATTGGAGGAAAGAATTGTCTCCTCTCCTATGGAAAACAGAAAGTTGGGAAACTAGTAACAGATGTAGGAGGAGAGGATGCAAAAAGGACTTGACTGAGTTCTTGTGAAAAGAACACTGATACTCTAAATGCATTATATAATAGTCTCTCTTTCTAGATACCAAAGGGTATAGTTTGGATTTTGCACATATCTTGTCCATTCATTTTTTACCGTGATTAGAGAAATACTCATTTGTCTTCTGGTGACTTTCAGTGAAAACGAATTGCCTGTCCCATCTTTTTGTAGTTTTTAAAATGTCTCTCATACCTCATTTTAATCTATATATTCATACAAACATATGGAGATACTAATGCATAAACAAAACTCATTGTGTCCTTCCTAGATGTTTTATGGAACTCAAAGCAATTTATACCATTGCCTAAAATAATTAACACCAAAAATACGTTGAAATTTTTCATAGAATCATAGAATCATAGAATCATTAAGGTTGGAAAAGACCTCTAAGATCATCGAGTCCAACCGTCAACCCAACACCACCATGCCCACTAAACCATGTTCCTAAGCGCCTCATCTACACGTCTTTTAAATACTTCCAGGGATGGTGACTCAACCACTTCCCTGGGCAGTGTAAGAATTTGTTGCTGTAAGAATCCTTTTATCCCACTAATGGATCATGCATGGCTTTAACATTGTTGAAATGTTATTTGAATTAATTCTTTCCTTTCTTTCCCTTCCCCTTTGTCATGGTTTATCCCCAGCCAGCAACTAAGCACCACACAGCCACTCCCTCCCTCCCTCCCTCCCA
>NW_008795018.1:6389966-6408793 GCF_000699145.1 Aptenodytes forsteri
CCGGCTGTGTCCCCTCCCAACTTCTTGTGCACCCCCAGCCTACTCACTGGTGGGGTGGTGTGAGAAACAGAAAAGGCCTTGACTGTGTAAGCACCGCTCAGCAATAGCTAAAACATCCCTGTATTATCAACACTTTTCAGCACAAATCCAAACCATAGCCCCATACTAGCTACTATGAAGAAAATTAACTCTATCCCAGCCAAAACCAGCACACCCTTCCCTTTTGTTTTCTTTTATGACCTCTTAGCCTCTATGGAATTTTTTCACTCACGTAGGATCAGCTAAGAAATGAGATGAACATGTGACTGGCTTCTAAAACATTTCTTCAAAAACATGCAGTTCAAATATATGAAACATTGCTCACTTGCCAAATATGCTAATTTGATGGGCATACATCATGATGTGGAAGTTTGCTTATGTATGCAAGTGGGAGTTATCATTCTGTCCTTGCCAACACTTCCTTGGTGCTTGTTCACTGCAGAGTTCCTTGCTTTTACGTAGGAGCAAATAGAAATAAGAAAGACTCACAATATTTTTGCAAAAAGCCAATCCTGATTTGACTATGCAGAATGTAATCTTTGTTTTGGTTGGAAAATAGTATTTGTACAGACATTTCTAATTCATGCAAATGTCCAAAGGGGAGCTCGCTTTCTGAGAATATAGATATCCTTGTGTGAACAACTGTATTTGTTCTGGAAATGTCCACCCTGTTGTCCTAGTTAAATAGATGTGTGGCATTTAGGAGACAGGCAGAAAACAGGAGACTGTTTTAAATTCATTGACTTTCTTGGTATGAAGAACTACACAATCATTTTAACAGAATTGGAAGAGCAGAAAGGAGAACTAATAGGAATGCTCAAAGAAGACAACAAGTCTTCTGTCAAGATCTAACTTTTGGCATTTAAAGTGTGTTCAACTACATGTGATGTGGAAAGGCAATGTCTGGATAAATATGCTTTACATTTCAAGTGGCACTAAACAATGCAAAGCAGTTTTCCAAAAGACTATGACCAAATTACTGCAAGACATGAATTTAAATTTAAAGGAGCTCACTGTAACATTCACAATTAGGACAATACAAATGAGTTGGATTTTTTTTTCTCCTGGTGTTTTTTCTTTTGTGCTATTCTTTATTTTATTTTGTCTTTTTAACATCACAAGGAAGCAAATGTATCTATCTTTTTTATTTCTTCCTTTGTCAAGCTGCCCATTTATCAGCATGAAATGCTTCACAGACCTCATTCCACAGACAGCAGAACATGGAGTCAGCTGCTCTCTGGGATTTACGCTACAAGTATGTTCACTGTAGCTTCCAGAAAGAGGAACTGAGGGGACAGCTATGGAGCCAGGACCAATGATGAACTAAAACATTCTAGTTCCAAAGAGTTCTAAAACATAGAGCTTCTTTTTACTCTAGACTTTTTTTTAGGGTTATCCACTTTTCCTCTGACAATTTTTGTACCCTATAAGGAGCATAAGTCATATAGCTATGGAAAACTAGTGCAGAACTTAGGCTTGCACAGCTTGAAGGACTGTGTATTGGACTCAATCACATGGCTGATGTCATGGTCTCCCACTGAAAAAAGAATTTTATATATTTATGTTAAGGATGCATAGATTGTCTCCTACTTCACCAACTCTTTCTATACACAACTGTCGTGGTTTAACCTCAGTCGGCAACTGAGCACCACAAAGCCCACTCCTCCTCCCCCTCCCCCCAGTGGGATGGGGGAGAGAATTGGAAAAGTAGAAGTGAGAAAAACTCGTGGGTTGAGATAAAAACAGTTTACTAATGGAAATAAAATAATAATAACAATAATAATGATAATGTATTATTATTATTAATAATAATAATAATAATACACAAAGCAAGTGATGCACAGTGCAATTGCTCACCACCTGCAAAAAAAACCCCAGTTTATGTACTGAGCATGACGTCACATGGTATGGAATGTCCCTTTGGCCAGTTTGGCTGTGCCCCCTCCCAGCTTCTTGTGCACCTCCAGCCTTCTCAGTCGGTGGAGCATGGGAAGCTGAAAAGTCCTTGACTAGTGTAAGCACTACCTAGCAACAACTAAAACATCGGTGCGTTATCAACATTGTTCTCCTCCTAAATCCAAAACACAGCACTGTACCAGCTACTGGGAAGGAAATTAACTCTATCCCTGCCGAAACCAGGACAACAACTTTGAAATTCCTGTAGACAGGTTAAGTGTGCCACCTTACTGGGCTCTCTGTTCAAAGAAAAGTTGCTAAAAGCTCTGCACCCCATATATGACCAACTCTTCTGGCCTTTTCTCAATTACTGGATCATATGGTGTCTAATCACAGGACCAACACGAAGACACGTGCCATGTCATATTACCTTATTAAAAAGCTGAACTCTCTTCCCCAAACACAAGGTTCTTCAAATATTGGACCAGAACTGAAACTTGGAATACCTGCTGAATAGTAAACTATTAATATGAAGAATATGAAATGGTAGTGAAATAAAGATGAAATGATATTGTTATTTCATACAGTGGGGCAATAACTTTGAAACTTGTGAGAATACCCAGGAATACAACATGCCAACTCTATCTATCACTTAAAGAGTCAGAAGCATAGGCAGATGTAAGGGGTGTGGTGGTTTCCTTACTAAGTCTAGGACACCTGGTCATTACACAGTCTCATGTCTCAAAATGCTGAGCAACACTGGAGCTAGGCAGGAACTGACACAATTACCTCCTAGGAGTACTCTTAATCCTGAAACCTCTTTTAGAATCAGGTAGACAACCTACATAGTAATCTCAGATAGAAGATATTAGAATAAATTTTTTCTCAATTCCTAGCACTGGGGAGATGAAACCAAATTTCAATTTCCCTTTTACCTGAGAGAATTAAAACGTGCATCTCCTACTCCTGTTAAGCTGTGAATTACAGGTTAAGCTCTCAGTCATTTTTGGGAAAAGCTGTTCCACTTTAATATTAATTAAATATTCACTGGGACAGAAAAAGAAGAGTTTTGATCTGTACAGCCTTGATTTAGAAAGGGGGAGACCCATTTTTCATTTTACATATTAATGAACATTTAAGTATTATAATTTAAATACTCACTAGAACAGCACCTAGGAGGCAGGTTTTCCCCCGTGACAGGTAACAGCCCTGACCATTTGGTTAGAATTTCATGATGTTTCTTACTCTGTCTTTCTCTGGAACGATGTATATTTATTTCATGCAAAGCCTAGTAATTTGAAGGAGGGAGCTGAAGATTCCCACTCCTATACCTGACAACCATCTTATTAGTTTACTCATCTGGAAGAGCAGATTGACAGAATTGAAACCCCTCCAGCAAAAAGGAAAATGGGCTTAGGTTTCTGAATTTCTGAGTAAAACTCTGGGACACCATCATCTTTTCTTGCTTTGATTTTTTGACTTAGGAATGCTGAGAACTCCTATCAGTTTAGGTGCCACAAGCAATCCAAAATTGTGTTGCCTGGATTCTGTGTGTGCAGCAGCTTTGTGTTTGTGTATAGTTTTGCCTGTTAAATCCTAGGTATTGCCAGAAGCAGGCATTTAGTCCTTATTGATCTTGGAGTCACAGAAGCAAAGTAATTGACCATCCACTTAGCTTTGTGGTGCCATTACCAGATTATTAACAATACCAAAACTAAACAGTCTAAAGCTCAATTAGCTGTAATGTACAATGCAATCGCTGTTGTAAGGGTTATGGAAATATCCATTAAGGCCTGCATAACTTAACATGAGGAAGGTCAAATGCTGTTGTCCTCAGAATAACCTTACAGTTAGTGAATAGTTGATGATTGAATCCACATTTTGGAATGAATTTGGATATTAGGTCACTGTATCCTTAGGGAACACTCTTAAAAAATATTTTCCTGCACTTTGGTGGATACTGGTCTAGTACAAATCCAATCAACTCCATTATTTCCCTGCAGAACCGCACTAACAGTAATACCACCATGGGTTTTACCTTGTATTGCTGAACTACCCATTTCCTTATTTTCCTCCTCATCAGCTCAGCAGACAGGAAAGCAGAGGTCTAGACATATAGGCAAGGACTACTTCTTTTTCCTGACTCCTCAGGTGCAGCAGAACTCTGGACCTACCTTTACACTTGTAAATTTAATGATCTTGGGATCATTTCCAGTGACTAAGGACAACTAATTTATGTTTGTATTATTAAATTCTCCAGTCCTCCCATGCTAATTCTCAAATTGTGCCCGCACACTGTTTGAGAGAATACTAGCTGCCATAGATCCTAAATCTGAAATGGATCTTTCTAGCAATGTAGATGACTTAAGATCCAGGGCCTGGAGAAGTTTTCTGGAACTGACTAATTTACCTGTAGTCATGTAGCCATGTATTCCATAGTCCTGGCAAGGCACTTGTCACATATAATGCCTTCAAAATTTGTGATAATAATATAGACTCATTTATTAATACTTTTTAACATTGCCAAAAATTCCTTATAATACTTATATATTTAGACATCTGTGAGTATCAGTTTATCCACAAATTATTTTTTTGCTAGAAACATTTATAGTAATATATTAAAAAAACAATAAAAATTAAACTCTTTGATCAGAATTTAGCATTAAATAATATATACATTTGTCTAGTGATCACTTTAGATCCATATCACTATAATTATTACATAACTTCAGTTAAGTCCTACCATATGTTAAAAAGTCACCTTTGCCTGTTTTGTCTTGATTAATTATAAAAAATAACAGTAAAATAGTTCAACAAATCAAAGATCTTGTAGAATATCTTATGAAATGGAAGGAACAAAATAATTAAAAATATATTAATATGCACATGATGATAACAGACATCCTTACAAGTGTCTGTGAAGGATGCTAAAATCACTATGGTATATATAATATTAGCTTTTATGTACTACACTGTTTTCTGAATTTTCTCTTTAAGAGCTAATATTGAGTTCATTTCACCTTTTTCTTATATCTCCAGGGGAATCTATTCTGTTCTGTTAATTATAAAACTGTCCAGGGTTCTGCTTATTCAGGTGTTTATAGCTTCTATCATGGTATTTCCCAACTTGTAATAATTTATTCTTACAGCACCCTTTGGAGTAGGTATTAGTAACTTTTCATTCTGATGAGGAGCTGAAGACCTTAGATAGCATAAAATTAAATACTGAAAGTCTGAAGAGAAACAAGTTGATGACTTCTGCCTGGGGTAAATACATACAACAACATGTTGCTGTTACTTCTTTTAAAACAAACAAACAAACAAACAAACCACAAACAAAAAAAACCCCCAACTTTCTTCTTGTTCTGGATTAATTATGTTTTTCTTTCTGAAACTTCCTCCAGGTCTTGTATCATGATTAACTCTTCCAGTCCTCACAAACTTACATTGTATATGATGGAGTGCTATTGGAAAACACTTCATCAAAAATTCTGTGAGAGGTAAGAAAATACTTTGAAAAATTATCATCTAACTCACAGGTGTTGGTTTGTTTGTTTGTTTGTTTGTTTTTTTGTTATTGCTGTAGTTGTTTTTGATAAGTGTAGCCAGAATATGAATCAATTACTGTTATAATTTGTCACCCTTCATAGAAACAGAGATCACGTCAACCAGTATACTTGCTAAAGTCACACTATATTTCAGCTGAAGATGCAAAGGTTTCTGTGCTTGTTCTCACTGATACATTGGATGCATTGAACAGTTAATAACTACACAAGGAACCTATTATAAAACCAATGAATTTTCCTTTACTATTTCATAATCCCAACTCCTCCCTTGGCTCTGATCTCCCTGTAGTGCCAACACCTACCCAGCCTTAGATCCGCCTCTCTCCACTGCTGTCCTCTCTCTGGAGCCCATCAAGGGTGGCCGGGACCCTTCACACCCCAAAATAGGGGGTTACCATGCCCCCATGCCCCCAAGTTTTCCATGCCATGTCCCCTTCCCAGACAGCTGTACTTGACCTGCCTCTGTGTGGCCTGAGAAAGCCCACTGACAGACCATAGCAATTATATACCTCCACAGCAGATCCCTTATGAGGCCAGATCTCTGTAAGTTGTGAGGACACACTGTACTAGAAGGGAATGCCTGGAGGACAGTAACAGACCTTACTGCCCCTGTGATGAGCCCCATCTGTGGCTCCGCCCACCTTGCCCATGGCCAAGGACCCCGTTGCAGCCCCCTGGGGCCATCATCTCCTTCCCAGTGATGCCGCAGCAGGGCCGTTCTCCAGTTCTCCACAGCCCTGCCCAGCCCAGCCATGGGCATGTATCATTCTAGCTCTTTTTCTAAAAATTATGTTGGTATTTTATAGTGCGGAGCAAAAGGAGAATACACACAGATAGTCTTTAGTGAAGGTAAAAGAACCTTTGCTCTAGCTGAAAACATATAGGATTAAAAAAGAGGCAGGAACAACCATTACCCTAATTGTTTAAGAGAAATAACTTTTTTCATTATATTTCTGTCAAAACACCAGTCTGATAGATGTACTGTGAGAATGACCCATAATTCATGGTGAGAAAAGCAAATGAACATGTGATTTCTGTTCCTCACCTAAGTTGAGTAAGATGTCCAGCTACTCACCTCCATCAAATGAAAGATGATTCTGTCTATGTACAGAAGCAGAGTTTTTAAATATCTGAGTAATTTAAAAGAAAGCAGTTCTTAAGTTGGCTACAGAATGATTGTATTTCCACTATTATTTCCACTATTAGTAGAGGATACAAGTCTTTAAATCTTGTATTTTGGACTTAAATTCCTATTTTTTGTTTAAATTTCACTTTAGGTGGCTGAGTCCTGTTTTGAACTTTACTCAAGTATTAAACTTAGGGTTTAGTACAAACCTTTCTCCCACCAGCAAGTATATCTTAACATAATGTAGCTGGAATACTGAAGACGACCTACATACTAAAAACAGGAGTAGGTATACAAAACGGACACTAGTCACTTTAAAAAAGTAAGTCTTGATCACTCTTCATACAAGGTTATTTTAATTTGTGGAAAATGCAAGTATTCTAAATGATTTTACAGCAACTTTTACTTATTCAGGTAATCTCAGTAGTTTATCTTATAACGATAGTAAGTTTTGGTGTGTTTCTGATAATACCTTTTTTTTTCTATTGATGAGTTTTCTTCCCTTTCTGAAATGTACTTCGAAGTTGCATGGCTGTCCCTTATTTGCAAGTTACTGGAATCTTTGTATACAGCTTTATTTTTTCTTGTTATTATCATAGGCCTTTGTTCTGATTCACTGCTTCTCTCATGTTAGTATTGCATCAGCAGTTTCTGTGACTGCAAGAACACTGTTTGCTTTACATGTTATCAAATGGTTTTGTGATGCTACTGCAGATGGTCTTTACAAAAGTTTATCAGCTTAATATTTATCCTATTTTCCTGTTCATTGTGGCTTTGTTAATTTATTATGAAGTGCTGAATTTTTAAAGTGTGTTCAAAGGAACATAACCATAATAGTTGCATCTTTCTCTTCTTCATAGTTTCTCAAATATCCTCATTGCTGATTAAATAACTTCTTCGGTTTAGCCAATAGTGACATCATAATATGAATATATCACTGCTGCTCAATGCTGACTTCCCGTTTCCGTTTTCTTTGTACACATATGTGAAACACACAGTACAAAACAGAAACTGGGTTTGAATCTTCAGCATCAAGGAATTGAGGGCAGTAACAGGTCTCAATGGCCCTGACCCGTGGGACCCATGAGGAGGCCTATCTCATCCCCGCTGGGGCCATCAGCCCCTGCGCCAGTGACGCCACAGCAGGGCTGGTCTCCATCTCCCCACATCTCTGCCCTGCCCGGCCATGAGCCCCACTGCCTGGCACCCACCCGTGGGCCCACGTCCCGGCCCAGCCTCAGCACGTCCCTGTCCCCATGGAAGTGCCCAATGCCTGGGGCTGGGGCTGCCCCAGTGGTCCCTGGCTGCCCTGCTTCTGGCTGGAGCAGTGGGACGGGCCCTAGCTAGCAGCTCTCTGTTCCTTAAAGATCTGATGGCACCCTGACACTAAGTTGCCTCCCGTTCAAATCTTGGAACACCAAATTTGGGATCCCTGTCTCAAGCTGGAAACGCACTGACCCTTCACCAGTCAACATGAAGAAGCAGCTGTGTGTTGGATCTACAGATAGTGTAAATGCATTTGCATGGACTAGCTTGAGGATTGTCTGTTCCGAATACTGTTAATTTCTTGAATTTTCTTTGAGTTCTTGATGCCACTCCATCTACCCGGGGAGGGGAAAGAATTCTTGATATCTCCAGAAAGAAGCTTTCATTTCATAAGTTATCAAGGGTGTGTTTCTTCAGAGAAGAAGAATAAGAAGGAAAAAAAAAAACAACATAAAATGCTGCTAACACAAAGTTAAAATCATTTATTGTTAGCGAGTAGCTGAAGCTGAGCCTCCCTGTGATTATGCAAAACACTGTGAGAATTAACACCTTATCGATTAGTTGAAAAAAAGAAAGCTGGTAAAACTAAACACAAAGTTGCCTGCAACCATTTAGAAAGTAACACAAAGTAATCCTCAAATTTCCATTCCTTCCCTTTGGGACTTTCACAGAGTTTTGTAGTTACTCATCCCCTGATAGCGACTACACATTCTCTGCCCTACTTAACTTCGTCAGCAGTCTGTCACAGTTCTTAAAGCACCAGGTGTGCAAATGTGTCATCTTTATCTCCCTTAACTTTATACTTCTATATACTGAACTAGTCATCCTAGTCTCCCCATGATCAATAGAAAGAAAAAATACTGCTGGGGAGCAATCAGTGTACCCTATTTCAGGATGAAAATGAATCATTCCTTAAATGTATCCATATCTATCCCTTGACAGTAATGGTTAACTGACTATAATGATAGCCTGCAGTGCCTAACTCAGATGTAAGTCTGCATTCTAAGCATCTAGAATTAAGAAGTGGATCCCATCTAAATTCCTAGAGAGTTCACTTAGCCAGAGCCAGATCTATGAAATGAAAAACCCAACACCTACTGTGGCTGTTCATTCAATTTGCAAGTGAAGTTGCCTCATACTTGGATAGTATCCATGCAGCAGTTTGGCTGCTTTTGAGCCAGTGACTTATCTTGGAGCAATAATGCTAGTTTAAGTAGCCCTTCTGCCTCTGTGGAGTAGCTGTTTGTAGCTACTAGGGCAGCAGAATGAATTACCTGTGAAACAAACAAACAAAAAAGCATAAATAATGGCCTAAGTAGATGCTCAAAGCAACTCAGAGACCTAATGGTGCTCAGATACAGCTAGAAATGTGAAGCACTAAGATATGGTGGAGGTTTAGTCTTTGTAACTTGACTTTCACATGAGCTTGGATATGAATTTCAGGGATGTAGTCAGGCTTCTCTATTAACTCGGAACTGGAGTTTAAAACTACTCCAGTTCTTCAGTAGTCCCAGGGTTATTTATATAACTTTTCTTAACTATAAAATTATTTATTTAAGCTTATGGTCTACAAGAAATCAAATTAAATTCACCTTAGAAGTGCTGAGTTCTCTCCAATGATTATAAAGGATTAGTTGAGGTATAGACATCTGCATTGTTTCCATCTATAAGTCTGAGTATTTTTATCATACTTACCAAAGCTGGGGATAAGACATTTTAATTTAGCCAGTTACCTCAAAAGAGACCCTGATCATAATAACCTCTACTTCCACAATCTCCTTCATTTTCTGTAAGTAAAGATTGAATGGTATAATCTCCACGTAAAGTACTTTGGTGACCCTGCTCACCTCAGGGGAGAGTTGAAAGCAAGAGGTGCAATTTTAGGTAAATTCATTGAAATATGGTCATCTTCTGCTTAGTCCTTATGAGGCAGACCTTTGAGAACACATTCTATGACAATTGAAGTCAGTGAGTTATCCCATGCTTAACAACATACGTCTGATTCCTCTGTCAACCCTCACCTTGCAGTTTCTCAAAAATGACTATTTTTCACTAATGCATGACATTTTGGAACTTTGTCCTTGGAAAGATTAACTGTGCGCCTTTCCAGATGATATGCAGATCAAGATGTAGAAGATTGTTAAACAAACTTTATTTCCAAATCCATACTCTTTATATAACTACATAAGTCTATAAATCCAAAATCCAAAATCACACTTGACTGCATGGAGGATGTTGGGAGAATGCATGTTTCTTCTTCCTTCTTTTTTTTTTCCTTAAAAAAAAATTACAGAAAACCATATGACATATACGGAAAGTCCATACTGAGGATATCTGCAGTAGTGCTATTACAATATATAATCTATATATTTACATTTTCTCTAGAAACAGTATGTGTTACCAAATTTCCTGCAAGTAACTCCCAGATTATCTGAAAGAAGTTTATGACTGAACAGCAGAGAAGGTCAAGCCCTTCTCCTTAGTATTTTCTTTGTATCTCTTTGCTGTAGTACGCTTCCTTTCTTTCTTAGAAGCTTTGTTAATTCTGGTTCTCCTATTTTCTTTTCTTTTGGAAAAGGTTATTAAGGGTATAGTTCATCTGAAAAGAAATGTGTGGGTCGTTGGAAGTGTAGATAAGCACTAGGCTATATACCTGAAAGTACAGCAATTGCTTTTCCTTTTTTTTTCTTTTTTTCTTTCTTTCTTTTATTTACACATTCAAGTCACATAACATTCATCACAGTTTCATTTCACTGTAAACAATTATTAAAATTAAGTCACATATCAGAAGCTTATGTGCTCAAGTTCAAGTGCTTTTTCAACTCTATTAAAAGGACAATGTTCTGGATATATTTGAATGGGTCTAGATGTTTTTCCTCATTAAAATACATTTTAAATTAAATTCATTGTTATCTCAAGACATCTAAGGGCGAGTATAAATTGTACAACAATGTTTATTTTTATTTCATAAACTTTAGTCAGTACTGCCATTTAAGTATAAAAAGAGAGAATTAATATTAGATTTTATTTTTCTCCTCTTACTTTCTCTTTATGTATCTTATAATTGTCTTGCAATTGTTTCTCATAAAAACAAAATAAAACTGCACACAAATTGAATTCACTAATATTAGAAATGAATCTCAATTATGTCAGAATCCCTAAGGACTGTGGTTTTATAGCATGTTAAAACATCAAATTAAGCTCTATACTAGCTCACAGATCTCTTATGAGTGCACAGTCTATTGTCTGACAATTAAAAGAAATGCAGACACGTATTAACTTTAAATACCTCTGTTATAAAAACAGTTAAATGCTTTGAGTTAGGGGCATACTATTAATGTTGCAATATAGTTGCTTTAGTTGGTTGAACAGTAAAAGTCACACTTCAAAAAGGCCAAGGATTCTAGCATTTCAGCAAGACAGAAAATTCCAACTGTATTGCAAGTCTGTATAAGATACTAAAAATGGAGGCATGATTTGATCTATCTGATATAATGTACTTTGTTTTGTAATTGCAATAGCTGTCTTATTTGAAGCAAACCATTCTTCATTTCTCCAGTCTTTTTCAGAATCATGTATGTACAATGTAACCCTAGAAATTCTATAGATGGATGAAAATCACAGTAGCCTGCAGGATATAAAGGTCAAAATTGAAATATTTTGGTGGCCTTGATTCAGCCTTTGTCAATGATCTCATGTGGCACAAGAAATTAATGAGCAGAAATATTTTGCTAGTATGAGCAGTTTAGCTGTTGATACAAATTAATGGGCTTTTAAAAAGGAGCCACTTCTTGGTCAAGGCGAAATAGTATTCTGTGTAATCTGTCCTTGGTATTAACTTTGGAGGTGGAAAACATGAACAGGAACATAGAAGTAGACATAAAAAGTACAGCTGTCAATACTATCAGAGACTTTTCTATCATCCAGCCTCTGTAAAAAAGAAGTTTTTGCATCCCTGCAGGAGACATGGTTGCTCGTGATTTAAGTTTTCATGTTTATCACAAGTCAAGGGTCTGAAGTACCTTTTCTTACACCTTTACTCAATTTATAGAGGAGTCAAGCCAGTGTCATGTTACAATGCAATGAGACAGGTTATGAACCAGATGGGCCTTCAGCCTGTTGGAATTTTGGAAACACCTACTGATTTCTTAACGTAGTTTTTACTTCAATTCCTTCTCTCATTGTCCCTAATCTCAAAATAAGAGAGAGAGGGATGGAGTGTAGGCTAGAGAATGGGAAAAGTTAGACCTGTAAAATTTGCCTGCTTAATTATATCCCTTTACTGAATCAACGTGTTAGTCAAGAAGAGTCAGGCTGTTGAGCTAATGCTCTAGTTACAGTTTTTCTCTCTCTCCTTGTTTACTTCCTGGCAGCTTGCTGTGGCACTGGGCTTTGGGAATACGTGAAGTAGGAGAAGAATGACTCTTTGAGAGGTGCTTTTACTCTACACTGCAATTAACTCGAAGTCATATAAAATCTTTATTTCTCCTGACATTTCTCTCTTCACAACCTGAGCATAATGATTTCTAAAAATATCAAGATTTATTTTAATTAGATGAAGAAAATGATTCTGCATCACCACCACAAACAAACAAACAAACCAAAAAACTCCCCATCCCCCCCCCTGCAATTCTCACTTTAATACTTATTCAATTTATGATTTAAATAGAACAGTAGAACGATATTCAGCTCTATGCTAGTTGTACATGAATGGATTTTATTTTCTATCTTTTGCTGAAAAAAAAAACAAACCAAAAAAACACAACTGTGAAGGCTGCTTACAGTGAGAAGTAAGCCAGTTAGACTTGAAGCCAGACAGCCTGACAGCTATGATTTCTACTCAAGCACTACCCAAGAATTTTTCTGCTTTCTTTCTAATAACACTTCTCCTCCCTTTCCTCCTTCCAGTCTTTTCCACTGCTGTAGGCCTGCAAAATCCCTCTCCAGATGATGTCAGAAGCTGATAAGTTTTAACCAAGATCATCCCCCTCTGGCACCTGTCTTTGCTTTTTCACCCATTGATATAAGAAGGAAGAAGAGTGTAAGGGTATGTGGAAGGACAGTGTCTGCTCCTTTAAGAGTATCTGGTCAAGGACATTTTCAATAGGGGGGCAAGATAATAAGAAAAGGAGGAAGACATAAACAAAGAAGAACGTACAGGGACACAAATCTGACTGACAAATGATAGGGGAGGCAGTGATGAGAATGAAGCCTGGTCAGTCACTGTAATTGATGAGGGCATGTGGGAGTGTGAGAATGTTTATTCCAGTGAGGTTATCTGACTAGGAATCTTGTCAATTGGGAAACTAAGGGAAAAGGGAGAAAGCAGAGACAAAATATATGGACACACAGACCTGCCAAAACACACATGGAGATAATGGCAGGAAACAAACCTTGCCTCTCACATTAATTGATGGGTTATCAAGAAATTACAGGTGTCACTTCCAGGAAGATCAACCTGGTCTTTGCAACAGATAAGACTGTAAATCAAGGGGACCCCGGACTGTGAGGGGTGCAGGAATTGATACAGCTGTACAGACCCATGGGGGATGTGTAGGGGAAGGAAGAGCAGAGAAGAAAGAAAGGGGGTTAGACAGAATATGGTATAAAAGTGGCCAGTGTCATGTAAAATGGGGCCGATCAGTATGCTTGCCTTGCTGAGCAACCGCTGATCCTGATCACCACAACTGAACCTGATCAGCGCAATCTATCCTATCTTCTTATATCTTCTTCTTAAATCTTCTCTTAACTGTCTCACTCTCTGTGCCGTGTGTATGTGTGCTGCAAGGATTCAGTGCCAGCTACTGGTGAGACCTCTGTGCGTGTGAGTGTAATTTGGTGCTAGGTCCCGGCCCGTGGTCAGCTACTGGAGCCAGTGGGGTCTCAGCATCAGCTATTGGACCAAGCAGGGGTCTTTAACTTCCAGCCACAGGAGCAGGAATGGTGTGTGTTAAGATTAATTTCCCCCGTTAAACATTATTTGCAAGATGTGAAATTCTTAACAGACACCTCACTTCTACTGAGTTGTAACTTTCTAAGCATTCTAGATGTTTTGGGTTTTTTTTACTTTTCAAATAAAACCTTACATGATATGATTAAAAGGTGGTGATTAGTTGTGAAAACCATGTGTACAGAAAGATATTAACTGCTGGAATTCAGACCTCTTGTAAACTCTTACATGAAGACTGACCCATCCTGAAGGACTGCAAGATTGGATGCAACCTGGCAAACCCAAAAGAAATGTGAATTGATGGTTACTCAACAGTCAAGAATGGAAGGAAAAGGAATGGGTTTTTACCTCCATTCTTTTGGCTGTAGTTTTCAGGCTTATTTTATTTTACAATATAACTCTTAAAAAATGTATTTTTAGCTTTTGGTGTATACCTATGATGCAACAAAAATACTGCTTGCTCTTTATTTTCTCTTGTAAAAGATTCTATCAGGAAAACTCTCTCTAATTAGAATCATATTGGTCCAAACACAACATTTTTTTTCCTTTATTTAAATACTATGATACCAAATAAATGGGCATGACAATTTTTTTTCAGAATACTTAGACTACACTATGCTAACAAACAAGTATACACTACACTGTACTAGTACTCTAAAAGGATAAAGACATAGACTTAGGCACTTAAGCACTGACACATGATTGTCTATACTGTTAAACTGCTGCATACACTCAGATATGTTTTGGTGTGGCCAACAAATTCTTTCACCGGCAACAACAAGGTGAGACTGTAGTTTGGATGTACTTGTACTTATGCTGAGATGTTACTGTCTTTGGGCTGATACCGTGATAAGCTTCAGCAAACTTAACAAGTCATCTGAGTACAGTTTACTATTTAAGTGCCAGATCATCATTGTATTTTATAGAAATAAATTCAACACTGCAATTTTGTTTTTATAAAAACACATATGAAGGTGCATGAAATAGTCTAGAGGAATTAGCTCAACGTGGTAGTTAAAAAATTTCTACATATATATGATCAGTCTTGAGGTGGAGATAGTATAAATAAAGCAAAAGTGATAAAGTTAGCAGTGTGGCACATACTGCCTTCCAGAAACTAGGCAAATTTCCCTCAAAAGACTTTGACACACCAGAACTATTAGTAATGATTAAGTTTCTTGAATCACAAAGTATTTTTCTTAGTACTGTAAAATAATCAGTTAAAAAGGGAGTACTTAAATTCACAATCTAAATGACAAAAACAACCTTTCTTAAAGGAAGGTGAATTGTGGAGTTGAGATCTGTATAACTCCTAAATATTTAGTTCCATGAATACACCATATTTCTCTGCTTGTTGCCAGTGAATGCAAATCAAACATTTCCATAACTTTTTTTTTTTTTTAGTTTGGACTGAATTGGAGGAAACACATTAACTACCAGATAATGAAAATGTCACCTCAAATCCTTCACATGTGTTCAAGTACATTTCTCTCCAATGCCAGTAAACTGTAGTTAGAAGTATTTCATCAGATTCATTACCAGTTTATTTCTAGGATCAAAATTAGGATTATTCAGGTGAGGTGTCTGAAAATGTTTGACTTGAAATTCCAATTGTTGTTTAATCTTAAGAATCCTACTGAACCTATAGCAAGGCCGTAGTAGTAATGTAGCAGTCATTATAATGTATAATTCAATTGGGAAAATGGATTATTCCTCAGGCAATGCAGTGATCCACCAACTTCTGTTAACTGACAAAGTATTCCCCAAAGGAAGCCCCAGAGGTATGAAAAATAATATTTCTGAGTTAGCGCAATCAAGGGGATGCATCTTCTTCACAATCTTTCTTACAGAGATATGTTATTGTACTTATTATGAAAGATAAGAAAATGTTAAGCAAAATAACTGATATCTAACTTATGTCTTAAAATGTTTATTCTTCCACAGCAATAACCTGTTGCAGGTTATGAAAGACCAATATTAGATTTGCAGCTTGCTTTTTTAAAATAAAGACATACTACATTTATTATACTTTTGAGCATGATTTTAAAAACTGTTGTTTCTGATTTTCAAATTAATTTCCATTTTCATGTTTACTGTTCACTTACTAACTGACTGCACTACTGCAAAAGAAAATCAAGAACATGATAGCTGAACAAAACATTTAAACAGTAACCCACAAATAAAGGAAAACATAAATTACATATAAATTGTAATATAAATCCAGGTCCGTTAATGCTCTACATCTAGTCCAGCACTAGACACTAGATGTTTCTGATGAAGGGGGATTTAGGTGGGGTGGATGCAAGAACAGAACCACACCAATCAGTGATAGACTCAAATTTATTTAATAAGCAGGATATGTATAGTGGGTGGATAGTGATTCCAACTCCCAGATTTCTATTCTGCAACACATGCACACTTCACACATACCAGTCGGGGTCATGGTCCCTTCAAATCCAGTTTGGGCCAGCAGCACGGAACTGCAGAAGTAGGATGCTCGTTGACTGGACAATGTGTCAGTTCCTGGCTAGTGGACTGATCCATAACCAGAGTGGTTCTGCCTTGGGCTTACCCCTGTGCATGGCATTGGGCAACCATGGATGTGGTCCCCTTTACTCCCAGGGTGCTGTTCTTTTAACTACGTACTTCGATCTGTCAAATTGTCAACAAAAGCCACCAATGGCCTCTCTAATCACATAGCCCCAGGCCAACATCTTCAATTTTTTCCATATGTAATGGCAATTAGTGATTGTCACAGGGTTTCTGTCATCTTCTGGTCTCATGCCCCAATCATGTTATAAAAAGTGTGCATTTAGCAACACCTGCATAATAAAAGTCATTTCTTGCTTCTTTGTTTTTCCATAAATTACAAGACAAACGCAGAAAATCTGAGCGAGGCAGATATAGTCAAGGTCTCACTTACCTAAGCATATCCATTTGGCTAGGCTTCACCCTGTGACAAGGCCCCAGAATTTTTCTCTGAACAATTTTGAAGTGAGTCTTGGTGGGAAAAGTTTCTGCAGAAGTTCTACAATTTTGTGGTTTCTTTACACACTGAGACATTTATTTTTATTACTTATTTATTTATGCAATCTAATAACAGTTACTTTAATATTTAACATATATTTCTCAACTAAAGTTTATATATATTCAATTAAAGTTTTTATATATATATCAATTAAAGAAAAGTGTGGCTAAATAGCATTTAATTAAGATTTTGTTTTGGTCCCCTGAGACCTCTGGGTTTTAAGTCCTTAAAAAGAAAGAACTTCAGTTTTATTCTGTAGTTCAGTGAACACTGACTAAAAACAGGTGATAGGCAGATTTGGTTTTGTCCTCTGCTTCAGGAAATATATAACCATCTGTCATGTCTAGAACAGTGACCCAATCAGTTGCCTTTATACACATCAGAGTGTGTATTTGTGCATGTGTATGTAGAGGGGAAAATAGGAAAAGGAATCTTAAATGCAATGGGTTCTAACACCAGAGTGATTCACAGCATATATTCCATCTTCCAAGGTACATCAGGACTACATTGTGTCCTTAAACGTTGTAGGATTTGATATATCATAGCAACTAACAAAGAAACTATTTTCTCTCCAAATATTAAACCTTGGGAAATTTAAAAAAAAGGCATGACAGTAAGAGCACAAGATTATTTTCTTAGGCCCAGACAGTTAAAATATACAGTACTTAAGCTACATGCATCAATGTTCCATAAAATAAATTTTCTAGATCTGGAATAACTAGGTTTTCAAATCATTAACACACACCATCCAGTTTGACTTTCCCCATTTTTTATTGATACTTCTGGGAGAAGAGTACAGACAAGAAACATCAAAAAACCCAGCATGATTTAGTTTTACTCTGACCAACGCAGAAGCAAAATAAGGTCAACATCATTTTGAAAGCAAGTGTCATAAGCTTACCCACTCAGAAACAACCCATGTCAATAATAAAACAACAAAACAAAGAAAACAAATTAATAAATAAATAAAGCCCAACAAAACTTGTGTAGAATATCCTGATAACAAATAGCTAAACTCCATACTGCAAGGTGAAGCTACTGATCATACTTAAACTTGTTTGTTCAGAAACTTCTAGTAGTCTGTGATAAGGTACTTTAAATGTCACACTTATAGCACAGAAAATATAGGGGGGAAAAAAAATTCTTTAATCCCACCTGGTACAATACCTTGGAGGTTTGGCCAGGTGTGAACTACTGTTTCTAATTTTCAGTTATGTGGTTATAATTTTTAATGTACAGTAGCATCCATAAAGATACCATCATGCATGTATAATAAGTATACATGTGTACACACATTCACTTTTCTGAAGAAAGCTTGCCAATATTATGAATTGTGGTTTGACATTTGATACAGTTAAGAATATTGCTCTGTGTGATATTTTATCCTTGGGACTGACCTTGCTTGTAAGAAGGGTTACATTACCTTTTTGAATTCTGGGTATCTATCCTATTGACTTGCTGGAAATAGAAATGACAGTAACAGAATCCAAGGACAAAATATGTAAGGAAGGGACAAATAATGGCTAAAATGCAGGTGTTGCGACATCTCATTTGGATGTCCAACCTTTTTTTTTTTCTATTATTATATAGCGATTTCTAAGAATTCTTCCTGATAGGTGCCTCAGAATGGGACCCAACGTAAAGATCCAACATAACTACCATCAGAGCTGGGTATCTAAATCTTATTTAGATCACTGTTATGCATACACACAGGAATCACTAATACTTGTCATTTTGTATGTGGCCTCCAATATAATGAAATTACAAAGGGGCTTTCTTCAAAATGAATTTTAGTAGTAAGATTGAACTAAAATAAATTTTGTTATATCATTTTCTTGTAACAGTCACAGTATCTAAGTTTTATGTACAGCAATATTTGTTTCCTGGTTTGAAAGTCAACCCCTAGCTGAAGCCTTCTCATATATTTTAAGGACTATTTTTAATTACAATCAGATA
>NW_008795018.1:6408865-6412690 GCF_000699145.1 Aptenodytes forsteri
TTTTAAATCAAATATACAATGATATGTTCTGCTGTGCCTTTTTATTTCAATACAGGGTATGAGAGTTCACCAAAAAAAAAAAGGGAAATATGAAAGAAAAGGGAAATCACTGTTATTTCAAGAAAAGATACTGAAGGGCATAGCTGTTCCTTAGAACTCTAATGATTTGGCCACTGAATAAAATAAGAGGATTATAAATTTTAAATGTTAATCTCTTTAAAGGTCTTTGTGAAATAGCCAACCTGATTAAAAAGGATCACTCAAATGAAACTCACACACAGTAAAACTGAAGCATCACCTTCCATTACAATGTAACTAATAAGTAGCCACTGAATAAAATAAGTGTCTTGTATTTCAACAAATTTCTGTTTTTTTTTTTCCTTTTGATATGTTTTCCTCCCTTTCTTTTCTATCCTTCCTTGTAATCACTAGACTACCAGGTAGTTTGATTTTAAGTGGGAAAATAAGTGACAAACTCTTTGGTAAGTAATGATATTGAGAAAAAGTAGTTCAGGATCCCACTTCCTTTATTTGAGTATGCTATATGGTTTAATAAGACTATTGGATGCATCTTCAAATTCTTAGCACAGTTTAGGCTCACTAGTTTCTGGTTATGACTTGCAATTATGTTTTAATTATGAAGAAATTAATGAATGAAGGTAGAAAGGGAGGAGTCCACCCAGAAGAAAAAAAGAAGTATGATTATATATTGCATAAAAGAAAAAGAGTGAAAACATTAATGAGCGATTAAGTGATTTGACTTTGACATATACAAATGTCCTCAGAGATCTTCTGTGCCTACTTGATTCATGTACTGTATTGATATCTTGGTCGCTTGATAGCTATTGTATTATTGATACACTGATAGCTTTTAGAACATTAATCATATTTTCGCTACTCACTACACACAAAGGTAACCCAAATAACCATTCCTGAAAAGTAATAAACCTAAAATATGACATTCTAAAAACAAATGCAAAAATTATAACTATTTATAAACACCTGATGTTTAATGAGACAGATTCTCTCTGGGAAACTTCCAATAAGCTCAATAAAGTAAGTTGAATTACCTATGTCCATAGTATCATAATATAAAAGTACCTGACTTTTTAATATATACTTAATGTTTACCTAATAAGCAAGCTGAAGCATGACTTCTATTAGCAAACTATTTTACTGCTTTATGTTGTATACATATACATACTATACTATACTATACTATACATAATGAGGTTCTGAAGAATTCAGGAAACACCTAAGATTTTTTTTTTTCCTGGAAAATAGTGGAAGGATGTAGTGAAATCATCCTGAATTCTCCAGATAGCAGAAACATCAAAGCAATGAAAACAAGATTTCCGATAGCCATGCCTCTGATTTTAGTGGTGTGTATATTTCAGTCAGAACTTAAAGCACTGGGGGTCAGATAGCCAATACCCTACAGGTTTTCTTCTGTAGCTGAAATTGCAAACATCATTATCTTTTCAGAGAAGTTCAAATATGACAATCATTAACTTTGTGCATCCAGCACTGCATGTTAATTTGACAGGATCAATATATGTTGCAGCAAATCTGCAGTGAGTTTACTGCTTATGTTAAGGAAAAAATCTCACAAATATATTGTCTTCTAGAGTGTGCAATGGATAAATATAATTAAAATTAACAGCAAATATTTCCAACATCTCAGCAATTTAATACAGAAACATAATGAACTTTATAGTCATAATGCAATAATCAGAGCTGGAGTGGGTGGTAAATAAAAGAGAAAATGAAAATAAAGGGATCAGTTAAAGAGGTTTGTTAGAGACAGGGTAATTTAGATATTGCATATAATGACATGATAAAAGCCTCCAACATTTAAATCCTCAAGTCCTTGCATGGTGTAGAGTTGTCTTTCAACAGAATCCCCACACAGGTTCCATGCTAGTACAGGTGAGTTTACAAGTTATGCAGAGACTTCAAAAAATCCTCAAGGACTTCGGTATGCTCTATAATATTTTATTGATGCATACAAAGGAAGGAGGCAAAATGTGTCTGAGGTGTACAGGTAAGCAGTTTGAATATTTTTTTATTGTTGAAAATTAATCCATTCCTAAAAAATTTGGTAGATTATTATTAAATTTCCATACATTTTACTAAAACTCTACATGTGTATCACATTTATTCTGACCGCTATAAAAATTTCCGTAAGAAAAACCTCAATTTTTTTAACTGAAAACAGGGACTTTGTAAGCAAATTAAAAGCAATGTTGCAGTAAATTAGTACAGAAAACATTGTGAGAAATAAATACAATCCAAACTAAGTGGAAAAGGAAACAATGCTGAATATTACAAGATTGTTTCTCTATTTCTGACAGCTTTGCTGATCATTTATCTTTGTATTTCCATTCTTGAATAGCTTGATGTTCAGACAGTCTCATTAGAGCTGAATTAGTCCTCTTCTGCTTTGTTTTTCACTCGTCACTATTTATCCCAAGATCAATAAATTCCATTTACTGAGAATCCGAGTATCAGAATACCAAGGTTATAAAAAGACATATTTTGAAATTGCAACTCTCATTTCTTTTCATCCAACCTTATTCAGATACATAGAGCTAATAACTGATCCACTATTGACCTTGAGATAAAAAGATACGATTTATGTTTGTAAAAATAGTTCTCTTACACAAACAGTGCAAATTAGACAGATGTATACTTTTGATCACATTTTTTCCAGTTAAAAACATGGGCAAAATTCCATATGAAGAAAACTAATTCTTACTACGTTGTAGACACCTTACTGCCAGAGTAACATCAACAGATGTTAGCATAAACATTAACTGAGGCACAAATAGAGGCCATGGTTATGAGATTGCAACAATGATTAATTATATGAAGCAATATACACCCTTTCAAAAAGATTCAGAACTACTTTGACATACCATTTTGAGCTCTTAGACTCAGTTGAAGGCCAGAATTCTAGCTAAAGTGGCAGGTTGATGATATTTGTCTTCCTCACATCCAATTACCTTAGAGAAGACAAAACAAACGTCACACAAACACTAGAGAACTGAAAAATTCCTTTGCTTTCTTTGACACTGTAGAATTGTGGATCATACAGTCAAAGAATCATAGAATTGTTTGAGGTTCAAGGGGACATCTGGAGGTCTGTATCGTCCAGTGTCTTAGCACCGAAATAGGGATCTCTCTAGTACTTCTGGTGAGGCATGATCTTTTGTAGCTACGTCTTGTAAATCTGTAGTGTTTTTTGGCTTTTGTTACACTGTCTACTGGGAAGAGTTTGGCTTTATTGCCTTCATAATTGCCCTTCAAATACTGAAGCCAGCTATTATACCTCCCCTTAGCCTCCTCTTTTTCAGACTAAGCAAGCTCAGCTCCTCCAATGACTTCTTGTAAGTTATCTAGGCCCTATATCAGTGTAATACAAATTTTTCTCTCTCACGAACTGGGTATTATTAAGAATACACTTATACCATACTGAGGTAACCTTTAAATTTGTGACCCGATTTTGTGTGTGTGTGTAAGCTCACAATCTTCCAAATACTGGAAGCCCTACTTTTGTTAGGATTGCATGTACCAGGTAGTGGATATCATACAATAATCATCAGGCCAGGATTCATCACACTTAACTTATACACCTAGATAGAGCCTAGTCATCTCTATATATAGTTAACAGGTCTCCAGTGAGCATTTTAGACATTTGGGTGATGTGAATCCAAACTGTCTGTTTCTCTTACTGACTATTTAAAGAGCCTAGAATAAATACGCTTCCCATGTAGATTGCACCTTAAGTGCCTAAAATTAAATAGAAGGCAGACTTAAGTCCTG
>NW_008795018.1:6413179-6422252 GCF_000699145.1 Aptenodytes forsteri
TTTTATTAAAGATGGATAGTATCACCTATGTCTTAAAAAAAAAAGAAAAAAAAAAAAAGTGGTATCTTTGTAGGGAACACATTGCTTTAACAGCGTGTAGCATAATTAGGTACAAACTGAAAACATGTGATGGAGTGCCTCAAAGTATATAAGAAGATTTTCAGCTGCAGTGAGGTTCATTTTGATCCAAGTTTTATCATTTATCTTTAGTATCTCGTCTAAGTTCATTTTCTTTCTACAGTTTGTGAAGAAAAGTCAGAACCTGCAAAGAAGATTCATCCTGATTATGTCTGACATCTTACTTAGGAAAGGACAAATCACTATTGGCAAGCTTAAATTAGATACTATCTGTTGGATGACCAATGTTAAATGAGATTCATCTCTCCCTCAGTCTGATGGTTCAGTGAGGAATAGGCATGAGAAAAGCACTGATTTATTTCTTCTAATTAAACAACACATTTCTATATATGAACCAGAATAGATCTTCCACTTGCCTAAGAACAATAAGATTTAAAAACAAACAAACAAACAAACAAAAACAAACCAACAAAAAAGCCCAACCCTATGACACCTATTGAAACAGCAGCTGAATAGGGTTTTCAGGATCAAAATTTAAGTGTCTAAATTCCTGTTTCTTTCTGGTTCTGATCATGAGTTTGTTAATCCTTTAGTAAATTCCACCTGCTCCCTTAAAACGTTTTATCAGATGAAGCTATTGTTCATTAGTTTTAAACTAACTTAAATCCCATCATTATCCTTTGAACATCAATTTCTACTTAGAGTTCAGAAGACAGTTTTATAACATAGCAATGGCTAAGTGCTTCCAATTTACTTTTATTTCTTCATGTATTTCAAAAATTTTCCGTGTTAACATAACAAAGAGAACATTGAACACAGAAGGACAGAAAAGGAAAAAAAATAAATTTGTCAAACAACAGGCAGAATCTTTTATGCTGAAAAGTTGAAGTATATTTACAAAAATGATTTTGCCTCTGTGTCCATTTCTTCCCTACTGTCAGGCTCGCAATTTGGCTTCAGATGTGCCATTGTCATTTTTCAGCACAGAAAGTCTAACAGAGGCAGGACAATAAAAAGGGGAAAGAAAAAGAAAGGTCAAGAAAATTCAAGGAAACTAGTTTCTTTTATATTTTGGACAAGTTTGAAACATACTTTTTACACTAGGTGATAGGCAGAGGCCAATTTTCTGCAAATGGCCATGTCCTTTTAATAGCAGAAGCTCAACGAACAAAATGCACATCTCACTTTTATTCTACTGTGAAATTTTCAGCTAAGTAACAAATAATTTCTGTTCTTTCATAAAGGGAACATGTCATGGCAATGAAAATCTTCAAAGATTCTTTCACAGATACTGCACATACATTTTACAAGTCTTGCTTTATTGAGTTTCATATAAAATTGGCAACTTTTCATTGGTATAATGGAGGTTCTTAAGCATGGAATAACAAATACTAGGCTACTTTCATGTAACTCTTACTTTCATGTAAATATGGGGAAACACAGTGAAGATGTGTTGGGTTTTTTTAGACTTTGCACTAGCATAACAGGAATTTTGCATTTGTTTGTTGTTACTTACTCAGGATACTTCCTGTCTTAATTCAATTGTCTATCCAAAGGCATCTATTAGCAGCTGAGGTACTTATGATATCCAAGACATCCACAACTGACAGATATGACGTGTGGCCTAAATGAGATCTGTATTTTTCTGGAGCACTGGTTGTAAAGCATGTGAGATACCCTAAGGTACCTTACCTAGCATTAGGCAACTGAGTTTAGGCAAACAAATCAAATCCTTATTTTCAGCTTCACATATTTATATGCTGGGAGGTGGGAGTCTCAGTGGCTTTAATTAAAGCAATTATTTTAGGAGTGAATAAAAGACTGTAAATCTTTCAAGTATTGTTAAACTCACATGTTTGGCTTCTGGTATAGGCAAGAAGCAAATATAAAAAAAAAACTTAATTCTTAAATTCATGTAGAACACTGAGAACCAAGGTGAAGAACATGACAGTGGGAACTGCCAATTGTTAACAAAGACTTGTAAGTTTTGGGAACATGATTAAGTTTCTAACTAAACTTATCTATCACAAAATACAATAAAAAAGCCAAGCAAAACAAAAAAGTAAACCTTTATGTCACTGTATTTATATTTCTCAACCCCAGTATACTGCTTGTAAAACATCTAGGACAACAGATCCACCTCAGCTTGGCTGGTCATCAAGAAGTCTCTTTAAAAGATGTTAATGTTGTAGCTCCTCAGAGGTACATTTTTGAACATACCTCATGTTAGATCCTGTTAAAAAAAGTAATTAAATTCTGCCTTGTTCTCAAAATACTAATCATTAGATAAAAGAGCATTAAGGATTGAGGATAGACAATCTCATACACAGGAAAACGTGTTTCTGATCTTTACCAGTTTCATATTATTATAAGGCCTTTTAGTCTCTTCCAGCTATGTAAGGTGTATCAAATTGCAGCTTTTTCTTTTCTGCCAAATAAGAAATCTGTTAATACCTAAAACTTGACTGAAAAAAACCAAACAAAAATGCAAACAAACGAACACTGAAGGAAAATATATGCTGAAAAAACAACACAGCTTGATTTTTAATGAAGACAATCCAATAATCATATCTCAGTGATGTGAACTTAGTTTTTGAGGTGTTTTGCATCAGTTTTAGTAAGGACATTTTTCAGAAAAGTTATTTTATTTTTTTAATGCTATCGAAGCATAGGTCATATTCATTAAGAATACAAAGAATAACAGAAAAAATTGATAAAATTAATATATGATATCATGGACATCGGTATGAGAGGTCACAAGTTGTATATCGGTTTTGGAGCAGATACTTCTTCCTGTAGTAATTAAGGTCTCTGCTGGAAATATGTACCAAAATGTATTTTTCATCACTGTAATCTCAAAGTAAACACATGCTAGCCACCTTAGTTGTTATAAATATTCAGAATATGTAAGCCATTTTCATTTAAAATTCTGGATGTTACATTTAAACCTTCCTTCTTCTGAGAGATAATATAGCAAGCCATATTTATAGCCCTGATTCCAGAAATGTTTTTAAACTGCGCATTTCTCAATATATCTCTGAACTGATGATGCAGTTTATTTCTTATCATGCTTTCCATTATAGACATCCTATTTTAAAAGCTTTTAAACATCAGGACAAAAATCTTTATTCAGTTAAAATGTAACATACACTTTTATTTTGGGAATAAATGTTTTATTAACAAAAGCAGCTCAGGTTTTAAGGACAAACCTTCACAGAATGCATGCAACTTAATATTTTAGAATAGAAAATTTGGAAAAATAAACTTTATTAATTTCATTTGTACGTGGTACAATAGTAGTGTCTCAATATTTTACACTGTAGGTAGAAGAACTGCTTAGAAAGTAAAATCCATATAATTACACATAACAACAGTAATAGTATGAGGGACTCAAATATCTAGGAAACTCAGTTAAGCAAAACAACCAAAAGTCTTCTAGACACAAAAATAAATTAATAAGATTGAGAAGAGAAAAGTAAGAAAGAACACTGAAAGAGAAAACAGGACAGTGATATTGGAGCTCATTGATTACAGTTTTGGGTGGGATTCTTCTTATTTAACTGTTAACGTGTTCTACACAGCCATATACATCTAGGCTCCCTTCCTCATGAATGCAGAAAAATAGGCAATCTTACAATGTGATTCACCCTGCCTGTTTTAAACGCCCACTTAAAAGTAGGATGAATCGCATTGTAAATGTGCCTGTTTCCCTCCAGTGACTATATAGGTAACCTAGACCGACTAGGTCTAATACTGGTGTTATACTGTAAACATCTGAATTTGGGCACATGCATCCAAATTCATCTGAATTCGCATGCATTGAAGGTATACAAGTGAGTTCAATTCTGGTTCAAGCCATATGTCTTGTTACACTTATAGACACTAGAACCTTGATCTCTTGATCTCTTTACAACATATTTTTGAACACTGAAGTGCCATCAGTCTGAAAGTGCTCTGTAATTCATTTATAACTGAAACTAATACTGAGATTATATAAACTAAGCATTCTTTCACCATTCTCTCTCTGAAAACTTGAGTAGGAATCATTCTTGTATCTGACAAATGGGCTCCACATACAATAATACCAGTCAAAGAACAACTCCAGATTTCTTTTTATTCAGCAGCTTCATAGATGGGACACTCTCAGAGCAGATCACTGTGTTCAGAGCAGATCCCTGTGTTCTGAATACTGAGTGTAGAGAAGACTGATGTGTACTACTGAATATTGCTCAAGACCCTAATCAGAAATATCCATGTTCTTAAGTATTTTCTCTTGACTAACATAAGGTGACTCCCCTGTAAGAGCACTACAGCGATTTCTAGCTTCTTTTCAAAAATTAATGGAGAAAAAACTAGCTAAAAACTCTCAATCATTCTACCATAATAAAACAGGTACTTGGTAATACTAGACAAAGGTACATGCTTAAGGTAAGCAACGACGTATACCTTGCCTGTTACCTTTTGTGAGGAAATAGTCCATTGTAACTGAGAACAATAATTGTCTGCTACTACTCACCTGTGAAAATTTAAACAGGTGATTCCTTTTTCTAAGAAATTACAATGTAATTATAAATTAAGAGGCACAAGATGGATATAAGTGACTATGAAAAAAACAGTGAAATAACACCTATCAACATGGTAAATTTAATACATACTAACAGTTTAATATTGAATGTTTTTTTATTCAGTTAAAAATGAAAGTTTTTTATTGATTTGTTAGTGAGAGTCAGATGCTTTGTTTTAATGTGTAGCAATTGCTGGCCTTTGCATTAAAATGAGATGCACTTGAGAGACAATGAATTTATGATGGCTGATGGATTATGTGAGCAAAACTTCTCTTATAGTCAAGTACATTTTAACTGAAACAAGAATGGCATGAATATAACAAAAAGAATACAAGAAGTAAAGGAAAGATGAAATACTTTAAATCATTAGAGAAACACTTTATCTACCAATGATTCTGTAAAACCAACCTGTATGTTCAGCCACCTGTCTTGTACTGAAAATCACTGAATGAAGCACAAGAATCACTCAATCCCTGTGCAGCTCCAATCACAGCTAATCAAAAGACTCACTTTGACCTTGACAGATTTGCCACAGATTATCTAAAAAGTTAAAATAAGGAAAAATATTAAAATACAATTTTATACTTATGCATTAGAATATTTATTTATCTTAAAGCAAGTATTTCCATCCTTAAAATTAAAGGGTTTGAGGTTAATAAGTCTTCCCGGACCTCTGGACAATAACAGAACTTTAAATTAATCAAAGGGACCTAAATCCCTTGTGCAGCTTTGCAAACCTCTACCATTTAATTTGAAATGAATTTTCAAGCAAAGTATGACCTTGACATCACTTCCAGGAATGATCTGAAAGGGAAAGTGTACCTCAATGTACTAATAAGTGACAAGGGATTCAGAAATAAAAAAAAGAAGAAAAAAAAGAAAGAATGAAAATGAATACAAGGAGATACTCTGAAAATGGATGAATGTTACCTCTTTAACTCATGTCAGTAAGAATATAGTGAGACATGAATTTAATGAATATGGTATTAGATTTGGCTCGAGTCAAGAAGGTAAAGAAGCAAAAAAACCTTTGACCATCAGGAAATGAAACTGACAATTAAGAAAAACAACATAACTATGAAAAGAAATGAAAGGCAACTCTGAGGAAAACAGTACAATAACTAGTAATTCATTTAAATGTAATTTGAGAAATGCAAGATACAATTATATAGAATAAATATATAAAATTGTGTTGAAAGGTATATGGCAAAAGCATAGACTGAGAAAAATGACAAGAATTATAAATTCTTAAGTGTCAGGATAGCTTATTTTGATATTTTAATGTTGTTAATAGAACTTCAGTTGTGTGAAAAGAATAGAAAGCTATGAATGGTGATTAGCAATAAAGCTAAAACGTTGCTGTAAGTCTACCTCCACAGGAAAAATAAAGTCTTTTAGACAGATGAGTACTAATCTAATTGAATCACAATACCATCTATTTATTGCTTCCAAAGATCAAGGTTTGTTTTAGAAATCTACACAGTATTTGAATTGGAGGGCTATAGGTGACCAATGACACTTTAATTAGTTCAGGCTCTGGATCAATCAATTCTTTGCTGGTGCCTGACAGCTCAGATGCATTTGACATTATTGATCTTTGTCCATTCATTCATCTTCTCTCAGTCTAAGTTGTTTGGATTCCTTAATTATTTGCATTTTCACTGTCATCTTTCTAATCAAATGCATGCAAGTCACTGCAATAGATCTTCATCTGCTTCATTTGTTCTTTTCCATGACGTTCAGTAGAAATCTCTTATTAAAGTGTTATTTTAAAGATTATACACGTGACATTGAGTTATCTTTGTTGATCAGAGGTAAAATCTTTTTTCTAACATTCTCTGTGACTGCTACATTTCTGAAAGGATGCAAAGAATATTTTTCTGACAATTGGTCATGGAAAACAGTACTGAATGATACCCTAAATTTAGGAAAGGATCACTTTCTAAGTGATTACTAGATCCTTAGTTTGAAATACAGCTCAAAATTAAAATATCTTCAGCAAATCCTGATTCTTCTTTGTTAATTTCTGAATTTTAATGGGATGATCAGAAACTAGTTACCTGTCCTGCATCAGTGTTTGACCATCTCATTAGAAAACTTTCAGTGCACATGAGCACTGTTCAGAGGAAAGTTTTATACGGAAATAAAAAAACGTGGGAACAATTAGTTGAATATTATTTGGAAGAAGACCAGCCAATACTTATCACCAAAGTCAGAATATCTATTATCTATGCTCTAAAAGAAGTACAAAATCGAAAACCTATTTTAAAAATTAGTCTTCATAAAATGTTATTAAAAAGAACTACATTATGATCCTAGAAAAACACAGGCCTACACTATATATAATGCTCTGACATGATAATGGCACTTTCTATTTCTTTTTAAGAAGCAGGAAAATGATCAGTATTGATGACAGACAAGGAATATGAACTGTGATGGCAGTTCCTATCTTCTGATATAGCAAGTATTGCCTTAACATTGCCTTAGTGTTGCTCTGATATTATGCTATTTTTTTTCCCGCTGCTTATACTTTTCCTGTCTTTTCTGTTCTAAATGATTACACGCTCAACATACAAGAATAACAATCCAAAGATGGGAGAAAACTTTCATTTGTATCAGAACCAGACAGTTCTATTAATAATGAGCTTCACCAAGCTACACTCAAGCTTTCCCCATCTACAAAGCATTACAATATGTGTCACTGAAAAAGCAAAGAAAATAATTATGACCTTATCAGTTCCTTCCAGCATGACTCTCTCTCCATCTCTCAAGTTATTTTTAGAAGACATGGGAAAGAAGTCATGACATTTAAAATAAATATCGAAGTAAATTTAAAAGAAAGAAATAAACCATAGCATGGATGGGAGGGTGGGGGAAAGACTGACAAAACTGCAGTACAGATATCCACTTGCAGTTTTAATGTCAAGGAATTTTCAGGCAAAATCACCAGTGATTACACTTTATCATCCTCACCTTGTCTGTGTGTGTATACATACACACACATATTTTTATAATGCTATTGTAGCCACTTATGCCTTACCTTGATGACCTTTAAAGCTGTGGGAAAACCAAATCAGACTTTTTTTGACTCTTTTTACAACTGCTGTATCAATCCCAGTAATAGCATTAGCTTTCTAATATTCCAGTAAAAAAATTGAATAATTATTATTAGTTCTTTGTGTAAGCCACGTTTGCTGCTTACCTTTATTAAAAACATAGAGAAAAAAAGAGAAAAATAAAAGACACATCTGTAACAGGGGAAATATTTTATAATCCTTTCTTTATTAGACAAATTTAGTAGACTAGATGTACAGATCAGTTTCCCTGCTTGGCTCTGCCTGCAGCCTATGTCTTTACAGAACAAAAGGCAACATGTTGTAATAACGTTTGGATTTTGTTTGCGTATGTACCAAATTCTTTTTCTGTTAAAGTTGACAAAATTTGTTTGCTTAGTTATCCATTAGACTGAAGAGAATCAAATTTCACATATGTTGGATGACAGCATAAATCTCAAAGTAAACTAGATATAACTACTGAAAGTGTACACTGTCCTGGTGGGCCAGGGCTGTATATACTATCTTTTCTTTGAAGCAAAAAAGTTTGAACTTATTCTAACCATCTTCCATTTTAAAGAAAAAAAGTACCTCTAAAGCTGGACAGAATCTCTTAGCCAAGGGGAATATTTTCTCTACACAGGACAAACCTGGATAATTTTTACTTTTAATAATATTGGCATGCAGTCAAAATGTCTTTTAGGAAATAAATATTAATGGAGCAGGAAGAAGAATTTAGTTCTCCAATTTTATAAAAGCATGATGTCATGGTTTAACCCCAGCCAGCAACTAAGCACCACACAGCTGCTCGTTCACTCCCCCCGGTGGGATGGGGGAGACAATCGGAAGAGTAAAAGAGAAAACTTGTGGACTGAGATAAGGACAGTTTAATAGGTAAAGCAAAAGCCACACACACAAGCAAAGCAAAACAAGGAATTCATTCACTACTTCCCATCGGCAGGCAGGTGTTCAGCCATCTCCAGGAGAGCAGGGCTCCATCACATATAACGGTAACTTGGCAAGACAAATTCCTTCTTCTTCCCCCAGCTTTATATGCTGAGCATGATGTCATATGGTATGGAATATCCCTTTGGTCAGTTGGGGTCAGCTGTCCTAGCTGTGTCCCTTCCCAGCTTCTTGTGCACCCACAGCCTACTCGCTGGTGGGGCAGCCTGAGGAGCAGAAAAGACCTTGACTGTGTAAGGACTGCTCAGCAGTAACAAAAACATCCCTGTATTATCAACACTGTTTTCAGCACAAATCCAAAACATAGCCCCATACTAGTTTCTATGAAAAAATTAACTCTACCCCAGCCAAAACCAGCACATTCTTCACCCCTTATTCCATACCATTTCATGCTCAGGTACCACACTCACT
>NW_008795018.1:6422820-6423344 GCF_000699145.1 Aptenodytes forsteri
CAGCCACAGTTGCTTTGAGGTGCACCTGTTCCAGCATGGCCTTCTCCATGGTCCACAATGCCTTCAGAAATATACCTGCTCTAGTGTGGCCTAACCCACAGCCACAGTCGCTTCAGAAGTAAAGCTGCGCCAACGTGGCCTTACCCATGGCTGCAGTCCCTCCAGGGGCATACCTGCTCTGCTGTGGCCTTATCCACGGCCACACACTTTGAGGTGCTCCAGCATGACCTCATGCACAGCCACTGAGGCTTCAGGGTGTACCTGCTGCAGCATGACCTCATCCACAGCCACAGGTGCTTTGAGGTGTACCTTCTCCAGTGTGGACTTATCCTTGGGCCACAATCCCTTCAGAGGTATACCTGCTGCATCACAGCCATAACCATGGCCATAGATGCCCTGAGATATACTTTGTCTGGTGTGGACTTATTCACGGCCACAGATGCTTCAGGATGTCCTACTCCCACGTGGACTCATCCACAGGTCACAGTCCCTTCGACTCGAGTTCACACTGGAGTTCCAGCCTG
>NW_008795018.1:6423369-6425015 GCF_000699145.1 Aptenodytes forsteri
GCTGGTGGGGTGAGAAGCAGAAAAGGCCTTGACTCTGTGTAAGCACTGCTCAGCAGTAACTAAAACATCCCTGTGTTATCAACACTGTTTCCAGCACAAATCCAAAACATAGCTCCATACTAGCTACTGTGAAGAAAATTAACTCTATCCCAGCCAAAACCAGCACACAGGACTAATTATAATAGCACCTGACCACTGTGAATAAATACACAGTCAGACATTAAATTAATAAGATTGGCAGATCTGCTTCCTACTCACCATTTTGAAATTTACCTTGTAGTGTCCTAGAAGACCATGCAGGATTGCAATCTATTAAAGCAGTGAATAACATACTACAAATATTCTGACAGAAAAAAGGGTTCTGGTACTGTAAGGTAATATAAATAATCAAATTGATTTCAGTGTTTTTGCTGCAAACACACGAACTGACATATGCATATTTAATTTTCTTCTTTTATTAATGTTCACCTTCTTGTAAGAAATTAGGATCTACAATGATGGCTGCTCATAAGTATTAACCAGTGGAGCACTGACTTACTCTAAACCTACTTGCAGCATTACAGCTAAAGCAATCGTAAGATGTGGAATATAATTAATCAAATTAAATTTCCTTTTACAGAGGTGCCATATTACCCATTTCTATCATGCAGAAGAGAACCTCACTCTGATAGACTGGTACAGAAATAATTTATATTTGTCTATGAGGTGGAGTTGGGCTGTACACCAAAGAACACAAGAAATGCTCATAGCAGAACTACAGCTATCTGCTGAGTTCGTATTCTCATCTTGGTAATTATGAGTGTTGGTTTTCATTTCCATCCTCTAGTAATCAATTTTCAAACTATTATATGAAAGAATAAAAGTAAAATAAAATTAAAAAAAAAGGCAAACAGATTTTTTTCTGCATCATTGTGCCAACAACATCCTGTTAAAATTCAGCATTATGAGATACAGGATGGTCAATGAATAAAGGAAAATTGATCTATGTTTAATCTAACACTAACAATCTGTACAGGAGGCCTAGAAGAACAAAGGACATATAGTACTATAACTGGCCAGAGCTAACAACAGTAATAACAATTAGCGATGGATTTAGACAAGAGCTAAGGTTAAAGAAATTAATCTGTTTGGGGTCGGGGGGGGTTTGTTTGTTTGTTTTTCTCCAAATCAGAAGATTATATAAAATAGATTTAATCCATCTCAAACCAAAATATTTTTTAAAAAATGAATGTAGGTATGGTTAGTCATTAAAAAATCTCAGCACTAAGAGATCATGGATTTTGAGAGTCATGGATTTTGCAGTTTTCATGTTTTTACACACTTATCATTCCTAGAAGGTTCATTAACCAAATAGCTCCTTAAATGACCAGTTTTATATATTCTGAGGAACAGATGAAAAAAATTGCTCAGTTTATCTCAAAAAGAAAGTCACAATCTTTTCGCCCAGCATTGTCTTTTCTTCTGTATTTCTAGTTCTCCTGTGTCCATTCTATCTAGTTCCATTTGCTTTCTCACTCAGCCTGTCTATCCCTCATTCACTGCACCTTTATTTCTACAACCATTGCCCTGTTGCTTAGAGAAAGGAAGTGCCTTGGTAACATGAATTTGGCAACATGAATTTACAGCTGCCAATACTACCATCATTC
>NW_008795018.1:6426276-6429132 GCF_000699145.1 Aptenodytes forsteri
TGAAGAAAATTAACTCTATCCCAGCCAAAACCAGCACACAGGACTAATTATAATAGCACCTGACCACTGTGAATAAATACACAGTCAGACATTAAATTAATAAGATTGGCAGATCTGCTTCCTACTCACCATTTTGAAATTTACCTTGTAGTGTCCTAGAAGACCATGCAGGATTGCAATCTATTAAAGCAGTGAATAACATACTACAAATATTCTGACAGAAAAAAGGGTTCTGGTACTGTAAGGTAATATAAATAATCAAATTGATTTCAGTGTTTTTGCTGCAAACACACGAACTGACATATGCATATTTAATTTTCTTCTTTTATTAATGTTCACCTTCTTGTAAGAAATTAGGATCTACAATGATGGCTGCTCATAAGTATTAACCAGTGGAGCACTGACTTACTCTAAACCTACTTGCAGCATTACAGCTAAAGCAATCGTAAGATGTGGAATATAATTAATCAAATTAAATTTCCTTTTACAGAGGTGCCATATTACCCATTTCTATCATGCAGAAGAGAACCTCACTCTGATAGACTGGTACAGAAATAATTTATATTTGTCTATGAGGTGGAGTTGGGCTGTACACCAAAGAACACAAGAAATGCTCATAGCAGAACTACAGCTATCTGCTGAGTTCGTATTCTCATCTTGGTAATTATGAGTGTTGGTTTTCATTTCCATCCTCTAGTAATCAATTTTCAAACTATTATATGAAAGAATAAAAGTAAAATAAAATTAAAAAAAAAGGCAAACAGATTTTTTTCTGCATCATTGTGCCAACAACATCCTGTTAAAATTCAGCATTATGAGATACAGGATGGTCAATGAATAAAGGAAAATTGATCTATGTTTAATCTAACACTAACAATCTGTACAGGAGGCCTAGAAGAACAAAGGACATATAGTACTATAACTGGCCAGAGCTAACAACAGTAATAACAATTAGCGATGGATTTAGACAAGAGCTAAGGTTAAAGAAATTAATCTGTTTGGGGTCGGGGGGGGTTTGTTTGTTTGTTTTTCTCCAAATCAGAAGATTATATAAAATAGATTTAATCCATCTCAAACCAAAATATTTTTTAAAAAATGAATGTAGGTATGGTTAGTCATTAAAAAATCTCAGCACTAAGAGATCATGGATTTTGAGAGTCATGGATTTTGCAGTTTTCATGTTTTTACACACTTATCATTCCTAGAAGGTTCATTAACCAAATAGCTCCTTAAATGACCAGTTTTATATATTCTGAGGAACAGATGAAAAAAATTGCTCAGTTTATCTCAAAAAGAAAGTCACAATCTTTTCGCCCAGCATTGTCTTTTCTTCTGTATTTCTAGTTCTCCTGTGTCCATTCTATCTAGTTCCATTTGCTTTCTCACTCAGCCTGTCTATCCCTCATTCACTGCACCTTTATTTCTACAACCATTGCCCTGTTGCTTAGAGAAAGGAAGTGCCTTGGTAACATGAATTTGGCAACATGAATTTACAGCTGCCAATACTACCATCATTCCTATTCAGTGTTCCTTTTCTGAGTGATAGGTCTCCATCTATTAAAAAAATTTTGCAGATTTTTAAGATTGTCTTATTACTTTTTATGTCGTGGTTTGATAGCTAACTTAAAGATGTTTGTAAGAGAATCAAAGAACAAATGGAGATTGTGCAACCATGTCACCACTGCACATAGGTGCTGGTCTGAAGTTAACTGGTTTGACTGTACGCTGGTGGGTTGCATACAATGATGACAAAAAGTGTTATTGGTCTTAAAATGCTTCATGAATTTTGCTTCATACTCCTGAGTAGCAGCTCTTGACAACTCAAATATTGATTAACAATGCACATATATTTCTATACTGAAAAGAAACCATTTATTCTCTTCCAAGTACTATGTTTTATTAGTTTTATAATGTACAACAGGCAGTATTTTTATACTGTCCTGATACATGGATTAACTCATTTGATAACTTTCCAAATAAGGGCTATGAAATTAATTTCCCACTGACAAGAAAAACTGATAAAGTAGGAAATACATTATTGTATAGCAGTTTCAATGCATAGCACACTGCCTCACATTCATGGGCAGCTCATAGAAGGCGGCAGTTAACAAGAACATTTTGTTGTGGCTTCTGCATTTATTCCATAAGAACCTTATGCTGCTGTTTACATTTCTTGTTCTTCAAGGAGAGAAGGGCTTGTAGTACTTAGAAAATGAGCAAAACAACTCTATTGCAGTGTAAGCATTGCAGGCAAGCTTTTTCATGATAATCAGAAGAAAAATCCCCTGGATCTTGCTCTTAATAGCAGTAGGAAAGAGAATATAGTTTCTTGTACCCCAGGATCTGGGAAATAGAAGAATATCAGAACTAACAATCATCTATATACATCTATAAATATGTATATTCGGACACTATTAAATAAGTATTATCTCTGAATGAATTATAACAAATGTTTGTTTTATTTCAAAATATGCTGTAAACATCTGTAATTTTAAATTAATTTTTAAAGGTATGGAATGAACCTCTGTATCAGAAAGACTAAGGACCTTTCCTCCATTTCCATGTTTTTCTTTACTTTGCAGAGCAGTCACAAACTCTCTGGTTTAGAATGCCCGGCATGGGCTGGACTCTGAAAATTTGTGAAGTGAGACCTGAAGCACCTCCAGTTCAGAATGACTTGCAAATCCCATTGAACGACAGAAAGATAAGTTATGGTGAACTCCATCTGGTCTCAGATGTGTTATTTTTTCACCTATTCACCAGTCATTTGCTGCATCGTTTAATTTGGACTTGATGGCAAAGTAATAGTATAGGAATAATAAATCATAGAATCATTGAGGTTGGAAAAGACCTCTA
>NW_008795018.1:6429293-6438832 GCF_000699145.1 Aptenodytes forsteri
GTTGTTGTGGCCAAAGTGCAGGACCCGGCACTTGTCCTTGTTGAACCTCATACAGTTGGCCTGGTAATAGTATAGGAATAATAATGACAAAAATAATAATAATAAAAAATAAAAAGCTTATGTACAAATAGCCACACTTAATGTGAGGTTTCTTCACTTCAGAATAATTTCCCCATAGTAATGTCCCATTAGCTGCAAGGGAGTTTCTTTTATTTGACCTCAGTATACTTATTTTTAAGGAAATTAGCAAATGGAGAAAACAGCCTTTGGTTTCAGTTTTGTATTTTCTCTCACAAGTAGATGTTTTATAAATCATTTAAATGGAATAAAAGAACACATCTGTTAGTTGCTGACAGTGACACTGATCGTGCATATTATAACAAATCTTAATAATGTTTTTTGTTTATTCCATTTATGAACCATGAAGTACAGAAAGAACTTAACTTGTTTAGATATGTGCTTAAGCCCAGGCACATGTTCTACATTCTCAGAGACTAATTATAAATCAAGATGGATTTTGGTAGAAGTACAAAGTCAAAGATTAGTGTCAAGCCACATAATCTTTGTTAGGACTTAACAAACTAGAATCATGTATTCAATGATTCTCATCAGCTTCTGACAGGTTTATAAATGAAGCTGTCAGTGAAAGAAGCATTGTATGAGACACAAATAACAGGAAAAATCAGCCTGTTTGAAGTTTGTGTACTCCACATTAAAAAAACCCACAAAACCAAACCCAGAACCATAGTGAAGATACTTCAAATTATAATGGAGGAAAGCAGTGGTTAACCTAAAAGGTGAGAGGTTGGACCTATGACTAGGAGTACCACTTCAGCGTGTTTATTAGAAACAGTATTCTCACTGGAATTCAGCAAGATGAGTGTATAAAAGAGATCTCGCATAATAAAGACAGAGCAGGAGGAGGAAGAGATGTTACTCTGCAATGCAGCATTTCCTCCATTGAAAAGAGTGCACTTCCATGCGGCCACACAGTATCACTGAAATATACACTGTTTCTCAGTCTCAAACACATAGTTGAAATTGTAAGAACAAAAATTATCACAAATCTCTTAAAAGTTATTTGGAGAATTGGTTTTCATTTTATTCTTCATTTTGAAATTAAAAAAAAAAATCAATAGCTCAAATGAACTTTTGATACGAAAACAATGCAGCCATGATTTGTTAAGTGTTTCAACATCACTAATTTCCACCATAGGAAGATAGTTAATAACTCATTAATATTTTCAAGATTTGCAGTAAGTCTGCAGGTAGAAAAAAATATTCTTTTTTTTTTTAAATAGTGCTAATTTAATTTCTGATTTTCCACTCAAGAAAGTGATTCATTTTCCTGAATCGTGTCAGATGTAATATTTTTTCTTCCATGCTCATATTTCAGAGAGTAGATAGATGATTCAACCTAGATTTATGTAAGAACTATTTTCTCTTTTTTTCTTCTTTTACTTTTTTAAATTATAATGTCTAAGAAATAATTTATTTGGAACTAGACTACTTTATTATTCTTGACCTTCACAATTTTAGTACTGTTTTATATTAACAGAAATTCAAATATTTTTCCATAAATCCATTGACTGTGATCATGACATTTCATATATTAGAACTTTGTAAGTTTTAAGTTTACAAGAAACATTTTATTTTCCTTTTTTTTCCTCCTATCACCTCTTCAAACAATATTTTTTTTTTTTTTCCCTCCTATCACCTCATAAAACAATATTTTTTTCTAAAGTATTTTGGAAATTGTAACAAATTTTTCAGATCATCTACTTGTGTTACCAAAATATTCTACTGTTACCTATAGACAACTAATATATTTCTTGATACTGATTTTTATTAGAAATTTTTCAATGTATTACTGTTGCATTATTCTGATAAAGTGAATAATCCAATTAATTTCAAAAATGTTAGTCTACTGCAATTTTTGACCAGCTGCAATTTCTTACTTCACATTTCAGAAATATATCTTTGTTGTTCTTTTGCTATTTTTCAAGAGTAGCTTGTAATCTTGTATAGCCATGTTTTCCTCTGAAGTTTCTTTAAAACAGATTCTGGCAAGATAAGAAAGTGAAGAAAGGTAACTAATAAAACTGGTAATATTTGTCATGTCTGATCACACAAAGGGTGATCTCCTGTTGTGAGATTCTTAAGGCTATCAGATTCATAGAATCTTAGAATATTTTTGCTTGGAAGGGACCTCTAGAAGTCATCCAGTTCACACCTGCTTAAAACATAGCCAAAATCAAAGTTGGATCCAGCTTCAAAGTTTGATGAAATTCTCAGGGTCATAGCCATGAGTTTTGAATATCTTGAAGGATGACAATTCCATCACCTTTCAAATCAACCTGTTCCAATAATTGACCTCTTTCACTATGAAAAAAGAAGTTTCTATCTTATTCAGATCCAGGGCAGGAAACAGACCATGCTTATAAAAGCTAAATTAACATTGAGTCAGTAGAATATGTGTCATACATCACAGAAGAATAAAACCAATCCTTGACTTGTTCAACACATTTGTCCTTTGCCTTAATCCTTCTCAAAGACTCCAAGACTTAAATATACAAGTACTGAAGTACAGCTACAAACATTATTCTGCCACATATATTTTCATGGTCACTAACAATTAAAAGTTTAAGAATTTAAGAGACTTATTTAAACAAATAATTCATGGTACACATGGAATTTTTAGGGGGTTTTAGATTTTTTTTTCTTTTAGATATTAGAAATATCCACAATGATTAGAGAAAAAGAAAACATATTAGCTAGTGGCTTAGAAGAACGTGGGAGCTAAGCTGTGCACATTAAATGGGACTTAAAATTTTATGTTTTCTGAAAACATGAAACTACTATTGGAAAAGTAGTGTCAAGAGAAAAGTTAGTAAAGGTGTAAGCATCAAAACTTTAGAAAAAAGAAGCAAAACATACTTGTTGCCTTAAGAAACTAGTAACATGACTTTCACAATAATTTGTTCCGACAGCTGTGTCAAGGCAATCATTGGGACTACTCAAGTATTTAAAGTTTGAGTGCTTAATGCTTTCCTACTAGTAAGAGTGGGCTTTAACAGTCCATTTGCTAGTAGGATCAGACCACTGAGGTCAGTTTTTTGTAAATGTGAAAATGTTTCAGTATTTTTAAGTGTTTAAGGCCAATATACTAGGAGATTCTTCATCAGAATGTCACCATGTCTAATCCACTTGTGGATCTTAGTTCCAATGTCGTAGAGTGAATCATTGGGCAAAGCAGAAATAAAACCCAGGAGACTTGACCTCGTATCTCTGTTTTATGAGCTGACAAGTCAGTGCAGTTTGACAGAGTACAAGAGGAGCTACTAAAGTTTACTAAACAGAACTTCAGCATTCTCATAATGCTCTGATCAAGATCCACAAAGCAATTAACTTTCTTCCAAGCTCATTCACGGCTCCTATTAAAGCAAAATAAAAGTGCAATATTTTGAAATACTTGTTTTCTTCTCTTCACTGAAGCATTTCTGCCTAAATGTCAAGTTTCCAGAATAAGTTTTGTATTCCAGTGTGCATATATTCACAATAGACACCCCTTATTTACATTTCCACTTCTTTTTACCTTGTCTCCAGACTTTTTTTTTTTGTCCATTTAGAACATACGTATTCACTATCACGTATTTATTTAATATGTATGTGTGTCTGTGTGTGTCTGTGTGTGTACACACACTCTCAAACTAAATAATATAGAGTTTGCTTGACTGGTTAATCCGACAGATAAAAGCAAACTCTTTGCACACATATGCCAGTAATGCCAATAAACTGCAAAAGAAATCTACTACAGTATTCCACCTGCCTGCATCTTGGTACTGGCTGCATCATTCCTGTGCAACTGACAAGTGTGTGACAAGCGGAATAAAACCCTAATGACTAAGCACACTCTAGGTGATGAACATTACTTTGAGGCTCCCGATCAAATTTAGTCCATCTGCCCAGCTATTGATCCGATATCAGATGTAAAACTAGTGAAAAACATTGAACATTTTTACTTTGTTTACTGAAATATTTCAATAGTAAATGACTATCTGAAAAATTGCAGATGAAGCTTACTTACATACCACCATTTCTTATTTACATATGAACATTTCCAAAGTTGTCATAATTGTTACATTTGACCTGATATTTTTGGATTATTTTTACTATTACATGCACTTAAAGCAGACATCATCCAAAGGTAACGATAATGTTCATATTCATATACATATATACTGATTTACTGTGTTGACCACAACATAGCATCTGAGATGCTGAAAATGAATGGAGAAGAGGTTGTATGATATCTTTTAAAATTATGTAGTTTTAGGCTGATTTGATTATACAAGCAATAAAACTTTAGGTAGCTGCTGGTTACAGCCTTACAAATCTGAATAAAGAAAAGTTGAATGTCTAAGGGATTAACTATAGAAGATAACGTGGTGTAGTCACTGTAGTTCATGAGTGTTAAAGGTGTTTGGTATCTGAAAGATCAATTTCTAATGAATTTCATGAATTTGATGATACTCCCTGATGAGGTTTCTGTAGCCATAAGGTAGTGACTGCTGAAATATGTTTAAAAAACCAACCAACCAAACAAAAAACATTCTGTCCAAAACATGAAGAGTAAAAAAAAAATCCTAATTTTAAAAATGCACATGGTTTGGCCCTTAAACAGTTGTAATTAGACTTCATGTAAATTGGTGTTCAAAGGACATAGCTGAAAAAATGTGGTCTCATGTTAAGTATGCCTTAAAAATTATTTGTGTAAGTGAAAGTATGTTCTTTAAATGTACTAATTTTGATGTTTTAATAGGCATTTTCTTGTTGTAAGAGATTCTGCATATTTAAGCACTTAACAAAGAAAACCATAGCATTTGAGTAGTAGGTTGCCTAACTGGATGTTTTAAATAACTGAAAGCAGGTAATTTTTCATGGTCAGTGCAAAAGTAATATAATTACACTGAAGATTTGTTCTTTGAACTCATGATAACAGAAAAATATATTAAAAACAAAAAGACCAAATTGGAAGTCTGTCTAACTTCAAAGTTTAATACTTAATTGATACCTCAGGGGTTTGTCCAGTAGAGTTTCAAATATCTCCCAGGATGGGAATTGCAATATTTGGCCCCTCACAGTGGGAAAAAAAAAATGCTTAATCTCTAATTGGAATTTCTCTAATTGCAGCTGGGTTCCTCTCATCCTTTCACTTTGCACCTCTGAGAACAGTCTGGCTCTATTTGGTATATAACCATCCATTCAGTGGATGAAGACTGTTATTTGGCTTGTTGTTAGCCTTTTCTTGAAGCTGAGGAAATCCTGCTCCCATAGTTTCTTCTTGAATGCCATGTTCTCTGGCCCCCTAATCATCCTGGTGACTCTTTATTGAGTTTAATCCAGTATCTTGATGTCTGTCTTATGCTGGGGAGCCTAAATTGGATACAGTATTCCAGATGCAGCCTCACCGTTGACAGAGGGTGAGAATCAGTTCCTTAACTTGATGGCTATGCTGTCACTAATGCAGCCTTCTATGTGGTTGGCCTTCATTGCCCTAAGAGCCTACTTTTGAATCGTGTCCAATTTTTTGTCTGCCAGGATCATCAGACTTTGTTTTATGCAAAGTTCCTTCCAAACCTGTTGGTCCTCAGCTTATACTGTCATATGAGGTTATTCTGCTACAGACACAAAACTTTGAACTTTAGTTTTTTTGAGTTTCAGCTTTGTGAAAACTCAATATTCATTCAAGAAAGGAGTAGCACACCTTTGCAGCCTGTCATGGTTCCTCTAAATGGCAGCCCAGTCTTCTAGAACACTGACCAGTTCCCTGATTTCATAGAATCATAGAATCACTTGGCCTTCTTGAACTTCATGAGGTTCACATGGGGCCACTCTTTAAGCCTGTCAAGGTCCCTCTGGATGGCATCCCTTCCCTCTATCGAATCAACTGCACCACTCAGCTTGCTGTCATCTGCAAATTTGCTGAGGGTGCACTCAATCCCACCATCTATGTTGTTGACGAAGATATGAAATAGTATTGGTCCCTGTACAGACCCTTGAGGGACACCATTCGTTACTGGTTTCCACTTGGATATTAAGCCATTGACTGCAACTCATTGGACATGGCCATTTAGCCAATTCCTTACCCATCTAACCGTCCATCCATCAAATCCATATCTCTCTAATTAAGTGGCAAGAATGTTGTGTAGGATCGTGTCAATGACCTTACAGAAGTCCTGGTATATGACATCCATAGTTCTTCCTCTGTCCACTGATGCAGTCACTCCATATAATTTGGTGTCATCCATGAAACTTCAAAGGATGGATTCTGTCCTTTCATCTAAGTCATTAGTCAAGTTGTTAAACAGTATCACCTCTATATCAGCCCCTGGAGAACACCACTTGTACCTGGTCACTGTATTAATTTCCACTGCTGATCCAAATCTTTGGAGCTAAGAAATACAACCAATACAGCCTGCTGGAGCTGTATTTCACCAATATGACAATAAGGACACTGTTGGAGAGAATGGCAAAGGCTTTGCTAAAGTCAAGATAAACAATATCCACTCCTCTTCCATCATCCATGGAGGTAGTTTTCTCATCATAGAAAAGAGCTTGGTCCAGCATGATTTCTGCTTGAGAAATCTGTGCTGGCTTTCCCAATCACCTCTCATCCTTCACATGCTTCAAAATGGCTTCCAGGACCTTCCTGGGGAATGAGGTGGGTCTCACCAAACTGATGTTCCCCACATCCTCCTTTCCTTTTCAAAGTTGTGTGTGATATTTGTCATTTTCCAGTCATGATGAACCTTCTCCAATTGCCATGATCTTTCAAAGACCATCACCAGCCACTTCCTCTCGGTGCTGACATGTGGGTCAGAGATGGCTGACTCTGGTGACATCCTTGAGGGAACTTGTTTGTCTTCACCTGTTAACATGGTACTATACCTATTTAGTAAGTGGATATCATATTATGGACAAAGAGATTTATTTCTGTTGCTAGAAGTCTCATTCTGTAGGTATTTTACATTGCCAGTAGAAATCCACAGGCTTCATATTGACCACCTGACAGTGGAGACTCTCAGGACCTGTCTAGGCTTATGTTGTCCTGAGCTGGTTTTAAGTTCCCTAGTGGTAAAATGACCACTGCCTGACCTCTTGTAGATGAAGCCCTGTAAATACTGTATTAGCTGAAGGTGTGACACCCCAAAGTGATCCCGGCATAACAGACAGTATTTCTTTCTGTTCACTGAGACTAGCGAAGGCTGTTCTGGGATTTCTAAACACTGTTTGGAAACTATTGGGACTGAAGCAAACTGTAATAAGAAACCCCAAGCAGATCCAGACCCAGTTTGTAATATGACAACCTCAGCTGATGCCCCGAGCAGAGGGGATGGAAGAAGAATCCCACACTCTGAACAGCTTACTTCTAGTGCATATCTCAGGATGCTGCTGACTTGTTGTAATATTCCCTTACCCCCTTTCGTGAGGAGGTTTGAAACTGTCAATCTTAGGACCCAGAGGGGTGAGTAAAGCACAACACTGGAGAAACAAGGTAGATACTAGGAAGGTTGTTTTTTCTTTGGGGTCTTCGTTTGGGTTTTTTTCCCCCTGCATAACAATTTTAACTTTATCATTAATACAGTTTTCTGTATTACTCTGGATTAATAGTGTTGATATTACTGCAACTAGACTGATAACAACTGTTCTATTTTGATTGCAATGATAAAACAGTAATTAGACTCAAAATAAATTTTAGCTCTGTATAGTTAATGTTTTTCATTTTGTCCAAAAGACAAAAAGTTCCAGCCACCCCACCTTCATATTCTCAACTTGTGCAAGCACAGCCTTTCATGGTTTCTCCCTACTTGCTATTCTGGGTTTGGAAATTTGTTTGTGCAGGGTCTCTGCAAGGAACTGGGCTATGTCCTGTTTATCTTCCCTGATCCTCTGTTGTCTGCCCCTCCTCCCACTGATCCTTCATTTGGTGGCTCAGTGCCTCTGCTACAGGGTACCCCCCATAGGTGAGGCCACCAGTGTCTGCAGCCTCAGGGAGAGGCACCAAGCATTTCTTGCACAGCAAACAACCCTTGTGACAACTGCCAGTCCCTGTGCAGTGTGTACCTTGGGTTACCGAGGGATGGGGGAGGATAACATTCCCCTCCTCAGCTGAGAGGCTAAGAATAAGGACTTGTCAGGAAAAATCAGAAAGTTTACATTTTAAAAAATACTTAAGAGAAAGCAGCATAATCTAATGGATTTGAAACATTATTGTGTTGCTTATGGCACATAAAATGCCTGTACAAATTCACCTTGTCCTTGCCTGTGCTTTCCTTCATGTAAACTTGAAAATTTATTTTCTTTTATGAAGAATTTTTGTGGGTTTTTTTAGCTAACAGAGCTGCAGCAAGGGAACGAATGACCTTCAAAGCTTTCTCTCCGCATCCATGATACAGTTTTCATTCCCACTAAAAGCAATAGAGACCTGTGGAACAGAGAGCCCAAATGAATAAGCGTGAAACTGTTAAAGACTGGCAGAGCTGGCAGAGGAGGTGGAAGATGTAAGTTCTGTCATTTCTAGACAAAACCCAGAAACTTTTTCCTTAAGTCTAACTACAACATACACCATTGTCAACAGAAAGTAGAAACAGTTGGCAGCAGCATACAAAAACATTTCCCAAAGCTACTACTCGTAATTTCAGTGCATTAACCATAGACAATAATGGACAGCATCTTCAAATTGAATAGACATTTTCTGGGCATTCAAAGAACTCTGAACAAAGATGTGAATACCACTGAAGAGCGGTGAGATACAGTAATAAAAAAGAAATACTGATGGAGGTTATTTCTGTCCTTAATTGTCCATGGATTGTATGAAGTCCATTTCTTTCTGTTAGAAAAAGTAAATACTATATTTGCTCTTACAATTACAGGAGTCTTAATAAAAAGGATTATTTTTTATAAAAGCCACATTATTTCTTATGTTGTTCACAATGTAAATTTCATTTGTAAAAAATAACTTTATACAACTAAGTTCACAGTAAATTTAAGTCAGAGTCAAAGGAGCATTTAGTTAAACATGCTTTTGAAGAATTTTTCATGAAAGATTTCATTCTCCTTCATGCCATACAGGAGGCAGTAGGAAATTTCCAACTAACTGACAGGTGTTAGAACAAGTTGGTAACTGAATTGTGCGTATTCAAGTTGCTTGTGCTTAGCAATAGAAAGAGATTTGTAATTCAATTAGTATGTTATCATTAAGCTACAAGAAGAATAGTTGTTTAGTCTGACTGATACAAAATGCTGTGACAAAACCATTGTTTTTTTTTTCTTTTTCACTTGTGTATATTCTCAAAAGCCTCTTTATCTTAAAGTGTTTCTTTCAAAGTGTCGTGGTTTAAACCCAGACAGCAACTAAGCATCACACAGCCGCTCCCTCACTCCCCTCAGTGGGATGGGGGAGAGAATTGGAAGAGTAAAAGTGAGAAAACTCATGGGTTGAGATAAAGACAGTTTAATAGGTAAAGCAAAAGCCA
>NW_008795018.1:6439060-6448586 GCF_000699145.1 Aptenodytes forsteri
GTGAGAAGCAGAAAAGGCCTTGACTCTGTGTAAGCACTGCTCAGCAATAGCTAAAACATCCCTGTGTTATCAACACTGTTTTCAACACAAATCCCAAACATAGCCCCATACTAACTACTATGAAGAAAATTAACTCTACCCCAGCCAAAACCAGCACAAAAAGACATAGAATTGTGTGTTGTATCTTCTATTGTTCCTTTATTTCTATTTCTTTATATAACTGTAATTTGCCCTTTTTTTTTTTTTTTTTGAGATTCTGGATTTCCTTTTGTAGTAGTTTATATAAAATATACTTTTCCTATATAATAATCTAACAATAGGTTATTGTATAAAGACAAATATACATTAAAATGGAAATACTAAACACTGTAAACCTAAGTAAAATTGACATATAATTAAAATCAAACACATACTTCAGTGTCTTTAAGTCTAAGTAGATGGTAATAGAATTAGGTCCAAAAGATTTAAGAAATAAGGTTTTCCGACATTATCTGGATTAAGTATACTTTATTTTCCAGGAGCAAAAAATGAATAGATGCAGTTGTCATGAACATGGATATGTATTTTTCTCTGCTGTATGATTTTATTTTCAATGGTGGGAAAAGAAAAAACGTGAGTGGAGGACTGAGACGAAGTAGGCTTCTGCAGAAAATTTGAGCCAAATGTCAGCTATCTGACATTTAAGAACAGATAGCACAGAGTAGAAAACATAATGTGTTTGTCTGGTCAAGCTGATGAAGCAGCCTTGGCGGCCGAGCAATACATATATTTACAATACTGTAGCCCCCTATGTCAGAAACAAACAGAAGGAATTGGAAGTCAGTGTGCAGTTGCAGAGCTATAACATCATTGGGATTACAGAGATGTTGGGATAGCTTGCATGGCTGGAATGCAGTGATGGATGGATAGAGGCTTTTCAGAAAAGACAAGCTAGGAAGGTAAGAAGAGGGTCAGTGTGTGATGGAAAGGGGTGGCTGGAATGCAAGGAGCTTTCCCTTGAGACAGTTCACGAGACAGCCAAGAGTTTACAGGTAAGGGTCAGAGGACAGACAAACAGAAGTGATGCCAAGATGGGTACCTGCTATGCTTAATCAAGAAGAAGAAGGAGATGAAGCCTTCTTTAGACAACAGGAAGAAACCTCACAATTGCAGCACTTGGTACTCATGAGGGACTTCAGCCACCTGGACAGCTGCAGAATGAGTGATATGACTGGGTACAAACAATCCAGGACATTTCTGGGGTGTGTTAATGACAATTTCTTGATACAGGTGCTTCATGAGCCAACCAGAGGGAGGTTTCTGCTGGACCTGTTGATGCTCAAAAAAGAAAAGAACTAGCTAAATATGTAAAGGTTTACAGAAGCCTTGGTCAACAAAAATTGTGGACAGAAGTGAGCAAGACATGTTAGAGTCACAACCATAGAATTTGGAAGAGCAGATTCCAGTTTGTTGAAGGACCTGCTTGAGAGAGTATCATGGGAGACTGCCCCGGAGGGCCAAGGGCCCAGGAGGTCTGGCTAATCTTCATGGATGACCTCCCCAGAGGACAGCAAAAATGCACAGAAAGTGAGGCAGGCCAGCTTGGATGAACAGGAAATTCTTAATTGAGCTCAAATTTTTAAAGGAATTATAAATAAGGAAGAAACAAGGATGGGCTGCTGAACAGAGTCAAGAATGCCAAAGCTCAGCTGGGTTGAGCGTTGAAAAGGATGTGAAGATCAACAGGATAGGTTTCTGTGAGTACCTCAGCTGCAAAAGGAAAGTTAAGAAAATGTGAGCTTGCTCCCCAGGAGGACTTGGGACACAGTGACAAAAGGCATGGAAAAGGCCAAGGTGGTCAAACACTGGAACAGGTTGACCAGAGAGCTTGTGGGGTTTCCACCCTTGGAGTTATTCAGAACTCAGCTAGACACAGCTCTAAGAAATCTGCTCTAAGGGGACATAGTATGAGCAAGATGTTGGACTAGATGGCCTCTACAGGTTTCTTCCAACATACATGATTCTATGAAAATATTTTTTAATATTCTAGGGATTTGATTTAAGAAGAAAATAAAATTAATTCAGTTTGGATATTTTTTTCCTAACAAAATTATCTTCTAAACAGGTATTCTCTAGTTCATAAACATATAAACCTATAACAATTAGTGGTTACTTCTATTCGTAGATATTCTGAATGAACTACATGTACCGTTACCAAAATTGCTTGAGAGTAACGAAGAGGAGGTGATAAACCCTTTAATGAAGTTACACATAAAAGAAATGGTACTTTTGTTTTCTTTTCCTTGACCAAGTGCTACTAAGAATGTATAATATTTGAGGGACATTCTAAGGGAATTTTAAGCACATCTATTTATAAACACTGGTTTGTGTTCTTAATCATCATATTTCCTTCCTTCCAAATCTTAATTACAATATTCATTTACTTTCTTATTAAGATGTTTGGAATGCTACCTTAAAGATTCTGTATTGGTATGGAAATTTGCTAATAAAATACAGACTTTCTGTTGATATATGTATGCAGAAACCTGTATATGGAATGTTAATATATCGGAAAATTAACAGTTTCTCCTTTAATAACCCAAGTTAAGCAAAACTGTTTTTAATGTAAAAAAACATGGGTGAAGTTTTGAAATATTTCCTATGGAAAAAGGACCACAACTTTCTGTAACCATGATTGTTTTTTCAGACTAGGAAATGGACAGTAGTCAAAGACATATACAGTTAAAGCAATTACCTTTTAAGTGACAGAATAATTATAGATTTCAGTTTCCTGCTTATCCTGTCACCTCTCCCTTCCACAAAGGAAAAACATGTTTCTATTTCTTTTCAATTTCTTGTGTGAAAACAAGGAAAAAGGGCAGCTGAATTTCAGTGGAAGTTATTTTCTATTTTTATTCCTTTTTAGATTACATTTCTGGTTTATGTATAGAATTACTTGAATTACATTTCTTAAATTAATAACAACATTGTACAATAAAAGAATCATATTGAACTTCCTGATACAGAAATTTCCAGGATTTTTAACTCTTTAATATTTTGTTTTAAATAATATTCATAACACTGGTTTTGGTTCTGATATTCATTTATAATAATAATAAAAAGTGTAATGATTTGGTAACATGATAATGTCATAACACTGTTGAACTACTGAAAATATTTTGAAATTATAGAGCAAATACAACAGATGGTTCAAAAGCTGATGATCATTTAGGAATTTGCCCATTGAAACCCACTTATAGGTATTGAATTATATAAAGACATTAAAGGCACTTTGCAACATTAGCACACAGAGAAAAACAAGCTCTTAACCTGAAAGAATCTGGAGCAGTGACACAATGATGAGAAAAGCAAAAATAATTATGGTCTAGTGCAAAGGACAGCAACTATATCGGTAACAGAAATGTTAGTTCATAAGAAAATGTTCAAACTGCAACACAAGCACTTAGGGAGGGTTTGACATTTTCTTTTTAAACATCACTGTAGGTATGAACTTCCTCTTTATCCTTCTCTATAAGCAAATCTATCAGGATTTGAACTTTCTTGTAAAGGTGATGAAGTCACAAGACTGTATTTAAAATTGAGCATATTCAGTTATGATCCTAATTCTCTATTTTGTGTGATACTTTTTCAAGCATATAATATGAAGAAATCCCAGACTGCATAGTTCCATCTAGCAGAGATGCTCATGGGTGCCCTTTTAGATGCTTTCCTGAGTCACAGATTTCTGCTATATATTTTCTGGAGATCAAAAGGGATTTTCGTCTGAATTCTCCCTCACATCCTCCTTCCTCTACAAATATCCCTCATATCATCCCACTAAAAAGTTAAGAAAAAAACATATTGACCTTTTGTGATAAGGAACCTAGAACTACTGTATCAGAGTTAGGACATAAGAATTCAGAAGCATAACACTTTTCTGAATTAGGGCTGCAGTGCAAAGTTGGTATGCTGGGATCTCATAAAAACTAAGATTTCCTTGAATTCCAGTAAATAAAATTGTAAAGAAAACAGCATGTATGATCATATAGTTAAAGCTCTGGTCTAACACTAAAAACATGCATTTTGATTCTTTGTCATAGATAAAACATGTCCTTGAGCAAGTCAGATTCTCAGAGTATTTAGACATAAAATTGCCAGATCCAGAGCCCGTAAAAGTGCTGAGAATCTTTTTATGTGCTTTGGATAATACTTTTAGTCATATCATGCCTTTTTCTTCTTTTATTCCATAGTTTGTCCTTGTTTTCTTTGTTCTTTTCTACTCATATATTGTGAAGGGGCTCCAATCTGAGTGACACTACAGTACAAAAATAAATCATAAGACTACTGTGAAGGTTTATGCAATGTATTCACTTACCTATTCATCCAATTTCCTATATGTGGAAAAAGAAACAGTAGGACAAAAGGCAAAAGCCTCTTAGCTGACAGTGAACATTTATATGTCTAACACATCACTTGGTCAGATTTTAGAAAACAACACGGCAGATTTGCTAGTCAGAAATCAAAATAAATCTTCCAACTGGATCTGCTTATGTTAAGCTGACTACACAGTGGTGGTAAATAGAACTTAGCAAGGAAGGCTTTACATCCATCTCATCTCACCTGCCAGGAAAATGCCTCGTATACCAGGACACTTTGTTGTAGCCACAGGAACACTCAGATGGCAGAAAGAGCTTTGGCTTGTGTCTCTCTCCTTATCCATTTGTGTAGCCTAAGAAACATAAAATCCTAGGAGAAGCTGTCTTGGAAACACGGGAAACAGTTCCAGGCTCTGAACCACTGTTCCAAAGAGATATCTTATCTTATACTAGAAACAGCAATACTATTATCTGACCCATAGGTTAACATTCTAGCTGTTGTGTATCCCAATCTGAGAATTTAACTGTCTCCAGACAACTTACATGCCTACGTTGCTTTTGGTGAATCGCATGCCTGCAGCCAGGTGCCTTTTAAGTTTTGCAAACGTGTGAGCATTGCAATGTCTAAGTATTCTTTTTGGATCTCTGCATTTGTCCTCACTTCTCTTTTTTTTTTTCCTTGTTGGAGAGAAGTAAATATTTTAGCCCATGTTCAGCTCTGAGAGCAAAAGATATCACATGGTTCCATCTTCAAATTTCACTGAAGCTGGGGGAAATGTCCTATGTAGAAATAATCTGCATTTCTAAGGGAAAAAAGATGAGGGTTTTTTACAAGAAAAGAAGGAGTAGAGGAGAAATATATTTCAAGCTTTAAAATTGCCTTATAAATAAGCACAAAAATAATACTCCAGAGAAAAATAATTCACTGTTTTTAACTTTTGCTGTCTTTGTCCATCTTCCCATTGTATTTCAAATGGTAAGTACATTTTCATGAAAGCAAAACCTTTTTTTTTCTATTTAACAGTTCTTAATGATGGTACATCAACTGAAGTAATAACTGGTGCCATGACATCAAAGCCATTTAGTCCTCAGACAGTTGTAATGTTACAAACAGATGATTATGACTAGCTGGGGACATAATAGTGCAAGTGAGAAAGCTCTTTAGAAATGAACCCTATGTTTATTCAAATATCTTTAGTACAAAAAGATGATGATGGAAAGAAATAGTCAAAACTGATTCTGAATATAATTCTTATCAAATTCTTTTGTCAAGCTGTAGCTGGTCTCTAGCAAGATTGTATACCATGCTTTCCGTATAGCCCTCCCTTTGGATCCTTTTTGAACTTACCGTTTGAAAAAAATAAACATGCTGTTTATATTGGCACTCAACAGGAAGATATTGTTTTATTTTCAAGAGGAAAAACAAACAAAAAAATTTCTCCCCTTGAAAAAAAAAGGCCAAGCAACCCCCTTCTAAAAAATATAAAATGAATCTGAACACCAGTAATTCATATATTTCAAAATTACTATATTGTGTCTAAACACATCCCAGTTTCCAGAACCATTTTATGACAATTAGAATAAAATAGTAAGCTTTATTTTTATTCAGAGTAATTTTTGACAGTGTTAGATGCAAACAAATTGCTTATTGGCATGTCTCTGTGTTTGCGGTAGTTTCCTTCATTTCCTTTTCAATCAGTTTATTTTATCTATCATGCCAAGAATTCATAACATTTAAGTGAACATGGTATTTTAGTTCCTTATAGAAATGGTATTCAGATTACAAATGGATGATGGTGATGATGATGGGTGATTTAACTGAATGGTATGCTGGAAATCCTGAATCACAGTGGTATAGAGAGGACTGTGTTATTTATCTGTATTTCCACAATGTATATCTCTGTACACAGAACCATGACAAGGAATGAAAATGGGGATATTGTTCAGGTAGGAAAATCCATCCTAAACTGTTTCCCAGAAAAGTGTGTAGGTCTTTGTGAAAAAACAAACCAAACCAAACCAAACAAAAACAAATAATACCCCCCTCCAAAAAAAACCCCCAAACCCACAACCAACAAAAATCGTTATATAACATTTGTTTCTGTATTTATTTTGAACTATGGAAAAAACTTTCAAATATACACAGAATTGTATTTTCTGTACTTTCTAGTTAGGTATTTGTACGTTTATCCTGCCAGACTGCATATAGACCACTAGCCATGGGCTAAGCAATTGCATTACACATTTAGGTAGCTATATATTCACCAATCCTATATATTGGGGGGAAAAAAACAAAAAAACCCACCCCCACCTCAATTACATGTTCATTAATTTATTTTTTCTACCTACCTTTAAAAATGTACATTTTCAAAAAAACTTTCTAGAGGTATACTATTACATGACAGTAACTATCCAGGCAACAGATAGGACAAATAATTTTTGATTGAGTACTGAATTGCTAAATTTGCAAGCAGTCAAAACCAATTTTTGTTAATTACCTTAATCATACACTTGCCTTCAGTTCTTACTTTCAGTTCTATTTTTATAATAGTGAAAATTCATAGGATTGTTACTTTTTAAATGGGAGCTGTAAGCAACAGGTTTGAGTTTTGATTTTCCTCACTATTGAAACAGATATATGAAAATGACTACTGAAAAGAAATTAATTCAAATTTTTAGTCAGAATAACTGAATTTATCAAGGCTTATACTCAATGTAAAGTTGAAGTAGTTTGGTATAAATCTGCACTTGAAAAACTAGATAATTTTGACAAACTCTAAATATTGGTTTTATAAGATTAAATTCCTCTTAATTCACAATAAAAGAACCCGTACAACTGTCAATTACATTTGTGAAATGTAGAAAAACTAATGGTTTCAAGGACACTTAAACACAAACAGTATTGTTTAAAAAGAACTGCCTCATTGCCCTATCCAAAGAGTAGGGAAAAACAACCCCACCAATTTTAAATTAAGAAGAAAGATTATAAATTTTCCCAATCCAGTTGGAAGTACTGATGTGTGTGAAGATCTTCAGTGATCACAAAGAATTACCTGCCTGACCAGCAAGGTACAGTCTTATCTCAAGACCTAATATTTTGATCTTGGTATAAAGACAGAAATATACTATATAATGTAATGTATAATAAGAAACAAACAAAACTACCTTATGCTAGGTTCAATCTTGTCATCCACAGCTGGAGAGTGACTGGGTATTTTGTGATATTTGGTTCTAAAGAGTAACTGTGCTTGGCAAGTATTTTGAGACACTTCTCATGTATGTTGTTTGGTATCTCTATTTTGGGTCTGAATCTCCTCTGTATCCCCAGTGTCACATCAGCTGTCTCATTTTAAGAAGCAGTGAAAACAAAACTCAGAAAGTAACTGGAATTTGGGTAATGCATCAAGTATTTACTGAACAAGTCTATAATTTATTGTGTTCTAATAAAAAGCATCACTATGACCATTTCATTTTTATCTGCTCTTAACAAGTAATATTCACTCAGACAATATTACAAGCAATGCATAAAGAACATTGCTATTAGCACCTGTACATGCAGTTCCTGGAAGAAACATTCTGATGTTAAGTATAAAGATTCTTGGAAAAAGACACATATAAGTCAACAGGATTTCTATATTTAAAGCAGTGAGTTTGAAAAATAGCACTTTAAAAAAAAAAATTCCTCACTTTTTTCATGGTTTTCATATTTGTTCATGTTTTATTAGATATCTGAAATGAAAATTCAGGTCTACTGTTGAATGAGAATCCAAGTTTTCCAAATTTCAGTGCTCATATAAAGACTCAAAGATACTACTGAATCATTTATTGAGACAGCAGCCAGAAGTAAAACAGCGTCTCTCTGCATTTTCATTTTCCCAAAGTCAGAAGAGAGGAATTTCCTGAAACAGTGTCTGGTTAAAAATAATTCCCTACTCTAATTAATGTGGTCATTGTTGACACTGAGTAGTGAGTTCTTAAACAAAAAAAATAGATCAGCTTCCTTCTGTGCCATTTAAACTTGCCATACACCATAATAAGATAAGAAGGAAGCTTTTTTTCTTTTTCCTTTTTTTTTTTGCTTTCTCTAAACAAACAGTGTTTTCAGGACACTGTTTGTCTTTTAGACTTTGAGAAATACAGTAACAGAGAATCCACAGAGTAACTGAGAGTCTGAAAATTAATAAATGTGCTTTATATAAGGTGAAAATTCCCTAGAAAAAGATTATGTAATATGGCCAAAAAGACAGCGCACTTCTCATGTGGTAAAATCAGAACAAATTAAACAAAAGATGGACTCTCTAATGCTGACACTGAAATTCCAGCCCTACAAATAAAAGATACTGTCCAACACTCTTCCTATTCCCATTTGCCTTAGATCAGGTTCAAATATTAGCCCAAAGAAGTCCAGGTTTTTCTTTGTAATGATTCTGATGGGAAGTCAGCACTTCGAACTGACAATATCTAACACAAGTGTTATGTTTATGTTTTATTTTTATTATTAAACAGAAATGACATCACCAAGAAAAAGATGGTGGTGAATGTGATGAATGGAGTTAAATCCAGTTGGTGGCCGGTCACGAACAGTGTTCCCCAGGGCTCAGTACTGGGGACAGTTCTGTTTAATATTTTTATCGATGTGGACGAGGGGATCGAGTGTATTCTCAGTAAGTTTGCAGATGACACCAGGTTGGGCGGGAGTGTTGATCTGCTCGAGGGTAGGAAGGCTCTGCAGAGGGACCTGGACAGGCTGGATTGATGGGCCGAGGCCAACTGGATGAGGTTCAACAAGGCCAAGTGCCGGGTCCTGCACTTGGGTGACAACAACCCCATGCAATGCTATAGGCTTGGGGAAGGGTGCTGGAAAGTTGCCTGTCGGAAAAGGACCTGGGGGTGTTGGTCGACAGCCGGCTGAACATGAGCCGGCAGTGTGCCCAGGCGGCCAAGAAGGCCAATAGCCTTCTGGCTTGTATCAGAACTAGTGTGGCCAGCAGGAGTACGGAAGTGATTGTCCGCTTGTACTCGGCACTGGTGAGGTCGCACCTCAAATACTGTGTTCAGTTTTGGGCCCCTCACTACAAGAAGGACATTGAGGTGCTGGAGCGTGTCCAGAGAAGGGCAACGAGGCTGGTGAGGGGTCTGGAGAACAAGTCTGATGAGGAGCGGCTGAGGGA
>NW_008795018.1:6448772-6467589 GCF_000699145.1 Aptenodytes forsteri
GCATTGGAACAGGCTGCCCAGGGAAGTGATTGAGTCCCCATCCCTGGAGGTATTTAAAAGATGTGTAGATGTGGTGCTTAGGGACATGGTTTAGTGGTGGACTTGGCAGTGCTAGGTTAATGGTTGGATGCAGGATCTTAAAGGTCTTTTCCAACCTAAACGATTCTATGATTCTATGATTCTTAGATACAAGTACAAACATCTCAAATTGAACAAACCGTTGTTACATTCCCTGTTTTTATGGAATTTATGTTCACCTTCAGGAACAATAGAACAATCTAATGGTGTCATATTTTTTCTTAAGGGACACATCAACTGCAGCAGCTTTGGTTTGGTGTCAACACTTGGAGATATAATGAAGACTAATGTTGACTAAATGTCAAGCAAAAAACATTTAGAAAAATGGAAAGTGATCAAAAAAAGGTCTTCCATTGCTCTGTGAGAGACTTCTGAGTTTTACAGGCTCTCTTGTGGATCTTTAGTGTTATCAGCGTGATGAGCAGATTGCTCATATTGTATATGCTAAGTCCTGCTCTGAGACGCACACGTGGATGTCTCAAATATCCTAGAATATCTAAAATAGTAACAGACAGCTATGGATAGGCAGCTGAACTGAATAGCTATCAGATATACTTTCAGAGCTCAAGCACTTAGTTTACTTGAGGATACCTGCATTTGGACACCCACATTTTGCTGTTTGCACTTTGGGTTTAAATCTGCCCTATAAGGCTATCTCGGATATATTTCTGTTCTTATTCTTATTCTCTTTTTAATTAATTATATCTAGTTACTCTGTAAAAAATTACTTTGTCATTTTTCACTGACCAGTCTAAGAATTTTACTAGTGTGGGAATAGTTTATTTCTCAGAACAAACTCTCAATCTTTTTCCTTTTCTACCTTATCTTAAGGTCTCTGAGCCAAGTTTTCAAATGCAATACAAAATAAATCCAGCATTAAAAAAAAAAAAAAAAATTGAATCTTACAGATAGAAGGGATGGTTATAGAATCTTAGAATCATAGAATGGTTTGGGCTGGAAGGGACCTTTAAAGGTCATCTAGTCCAAGCACCCTGCCGTGGGCAGGGGCATCTTCCACTAGGACAGGTTGATCAAAGCCACATCCAACCTGACTTCGAAATCTTGCATTGATGAGGTGTCCACAACTTGTCTGAGAAACCTGTTCCAGTGTTTCACCACCCTCATCGTAAAAAATTTTTTCCTCATATCTAGTGTAAACCTACCTTCTTTCAGTTTAAAACTGTTCCCCCTTTTCCTGTCACTACAGGCTTTGGTAAAAAGTTTCTCTCCGTCTTTCTTTTGAGCCCCCTTTAAGTATTGAAAAGCTGCAATCACATCTCCCCAGAGCCTTCTCTTTTCCAGGCTGAACAATTTTCCAGGCAACAACCCCAACTCTCTCAGCCTTTCTTCACAGGAGAGGTGTTCCATCCCTCTCTTCATTTTTGTGACCCTCTTCTGGACCTGCTCCAACAGGTCCGTGTCTTTCCTGTACTGAGGACTCCAGAGCTGGACACAGTACTCCAGGTGGGGTCTCACCAGAGCAGAGGAGAGGGGCAGAATCACCTCCCTCGACCTGTTGGTCACACTTCTTTGGATGCATCCCAGGATACGATTGGCCTTCTGGGCTGCAAGAACACAATGCCAGCTCATGTCCAGCTTTTCCATCCACCAGTACCCCCAAGTCCTTCTCGGCAGGGCTGCTCTCAGGGAGGGAGATGAAGGGATCTTCATCCCCCAGCCTGTATTGATACTGGGGTTTGCCTCGACCCAGGTGCAGGACCTTGCACTTGGCCTTGTTGAACTTCATAAGGTTCACATCAGTCCATTGACTATGGCCTGGAACTAGAGAATCTGTGTCTCTTCTGTCACAGATCTGCCAAGTCATCACGTATATTTAAATGACATTAACCATGCCTACATGACATGATATATCATGAAATAGTTCTGAATGGAATTAGAAACTTTGTACCCTTTTAAAATGAAGTTCTGATTAATTCTTAGAAGTTGAATACTAAACTGTTTCCAGTATTGAGTTAATATATTTGGAAAACCTTAAAGTATGTACAACAGCCTGCATTTTGAGATATGGTCGCACCTTTCTTACCAGGTTTAAATCATTGGCAATTTTGAAATGTGGTTTTGATATCTGATTAATTTTTGTCTACTGATACTCTTTCAGTTCTATTTCATACTTCACATAAGAGTTCCTTGTACAAATTCTGATTTTCATGTTCTTCTATAAAATAGAAGTGGCTACTTAACCATATACTTCTGTAAATAAGTTTTACTCTCCCAGATATTATGATATACACAGAGTAGAAGTATGTTAGCAAAATAATGCAACTGTTTATAAAGAAGTTTAATGAAGGCATTGCTTTGCTTTTATTGCAAGCAGACTCTTGCAACCTTATAGCAGTATCTGAATATAGCAGAATTTAACTCTCTATTTTACACCAGCTATATCCATTGTATTTGGCTATGATACTGTCGTGATTTAATCTCAGCCAGACCGGAGCCCCACACAGCCGCTCGCTCACTCTCCCCCAGCCCCTGGTGGGATGGGGGAGAGAATCAGAAGACTAAAAGTGAGAAAACGTGTGGGTTGAGATAAGAACAGTTTAATAATTGAAGTAAAATAAAATAGTAATAATAAAAACAATATTTATAAAAGAATATGCAAAGCAAGTGATGCACGATATAATTGCTTTACCACCTGCCAACCAATGCCCAGCCAGTCCCTGAGCAGTGGCCCCCCCAGCCAGCTTTCACCCAGTTTATGTACTGAGCATGATGTCACATGGTATGGAATGTCCCTTTGTCCAGTTTGGGTCAGCTGTCCTGGCTGGGCCCTCTCCCAGCTTCTTGTGCACCTCCAGCCTTCTCAGTCGGTAGAACATGGGAAGCTGAAAAGTCCTTGACTAGTGTAAGCACTACTTAGCAACAACTAAAACATCGGTGTGTTATCAACATTGTTCTCATCCTAAATCCAAAACACAGCACTGTACCAGCTACTAGGAAGAAAATTAACTCTATCCCTGCCAAAACCAGGACAGATACTTATCTCTATGCATCATTTTGTACCTTTAAAAACACAAAAATCTCCAATTTCCACATTAGTTTAACTCTATATTGAATTGCTGGATTTCTAAGAATAATTAATGTACACTAAAAGCCTATTAATTCTATCATTGTTTTCTTGCTAAAGTAGTTCACTATAGACAATTAGATAGATACTTGTTATATTTGAAACTCTTTGGCATTATAAAGATTTGAGGGTTATTTTCCCATTGATATTATGGGGAATTCAGTTCATGGTTCAACAGTAAAATAGCTGAAAATATGATATGAAAGAAATATGCAGTAGTGCTCAGAGATGTAAATTACCATCTTATTAAAATGAACCTTGCAGAATTGATTATAGTGCAGTTATTTCTTTAATTGAGGTCTTATAATTTTTATTTCAGAAAAGTCAACGACAGCAGTAAATTCTTTTTTTTTCTGTAATGTAAACATGTATGGTAAAAAGATACACTCTGAATAAAATATATTTTAGAATATTATTTTTATTTTGTGTGTTTAATCTAGGCCTGAAAAATTTATGGTTGTAAAATTTGAAAAAGGAAAATGAGGAGGTGAAAGAGACAGAAAGGGAAGACACTCACAGGCATAGCTAACATGAAATATAGGAGCAGCTAAATTGTTACTGCAACACTGTTTCTTTATGTGGTATCAAAAAATATTTGTCAGATGTAACGTTAAGAAGAAAAACTCTGTTGATTATTACAGTGCAATTATATTAATTTCCATTACTTGTAACTCTTAACAAGTATTTATTTTTAAACTGTGAATAGAAAAACTTGTGTGTGAAAAACTCTGTACATAGTTCATAGGATCTTCTAACCAGTGTCATCAGTAGTCATCTCTTTTCATACAGAAGCAAGGTGAAAGATAATGAATGTGAAAACAAAACACTGCAAAGCTGCATCCGGAGCAGGGCTTTTGCACCTAAATTGGCACCTAGGTGAAAAATGTGTTCTTACATATTCCTCCAGTTGTCCCGGCCTTTAGCCCCCAAAGAAATGCAGTTGTGAGTGGTTTTAACTTTAGATTTTACTGGTTGCCTAGAGTTACATTTCTATATTTATTTCAAAGAGCTTCACTACTGATATGGTTAAGTAGTCTTTTTTTCTACCTGGACACTAATGGGGTATACAAACCACAGGTTGCTCTCATGAAACCCTTTCAGATTTTCTGCCTGCCGATATATTTAGACACCTTTTCAATAAGGACATTTCTGGTCTTTGGGCTAATGAGAATAAATAAAAGCACAGCTGTGGGCAAGACAGGTGTTCAAGAAGAGTTGCTGTTGCTCAGTGACCATTACCTCAAAGTGACATTGCCTCAAGGTATAAGAGCACGCTCTCACCATCGTCATCTCTCCCGGTCAGTGAATTCTGAGCTATCTTTCAGACTAGGTAATCTTCTGAAGTAAGACACCAATGATTTTAAGATGGGTGACTTTCAAACACTACTATTTTAAACATTTTCTGTCAGCTTTTAGAAGTTGCATAAAGAACATATTGACTTTAGGTGCCTTTTTGATCCATATGCCTGCAGAATTTGCTGTTATTATATGTCCTTTCCTCTCTTCACCCTATGAGGAATGCCTTGATTACGATCAGGTACTCTTAGGTGTCCATTTTCTTTACTAAATCTAGCAATTTATTCAACTTAACCGTTACAACTTGAGCTCTAAATTGCTTACTTTTGTGGTATGTTTGGTCTATACTTCATTCTATGTTTCTATAGTTCCCTAGTGGTGTGATTTTATTTAAAACGTAATCTTCTGCCAGTACATACAATACTACTATTGTCCCCCGAGATAGTCTGTCCTTTTCTCATTCTTATAGTCTTCCTGGATCTCAGGACAAATCCTCTCCAATGGCCTGACTTCAGAAAGAATAGGATTTCTTCTTTTTTTTTTTTTTTTTTTTTTTTTTTCAGAGGAAATTATTTTTAGATCTACAAGGTCAATTCTACTGCTTTGAACTTTCAGTTAATGTAATACATGAGAAATATCAGAGGAAAGATTGGTTTCATGGATCAAGATGTAGAATATTTCAATCAGTTAAAACAGCTGAAGAAACATGTCATTAACACCCACCATCTGATGTGCCAGTGATGATAGATATATGTCATATTTGTGTTGATTTTCTTAAATCATTATGAGATATATAAAGAAAGGAATTGAAAGACTTTTGATCAACTCCAACTGTATAAATCCGATTTAAAAAAAAACAGAAAATCATTGCCTCAAAAATCAAAACAGACAGAAAAAAACTAAAAAGCAAAACTACAGAGGTTTGAAAATTATCATTAATGTAATGGAGATATATATGCCATATCTATTCAGCTCAAAGGAAAAAAGCGGGGCACTTCCATGATTTGACATTTCAGTACTCTAAACAGTCACCAAACATGCATGATTTCCAGCATGAAACAAACAAACAAAAAAAACAGTCACAGCAACAGGCAAACATTCAAAGCTTTAACAGCTGTCCTAATCATAAGAGGCTACTTTTCTTTCAGTATGTCTAACATCTACCTGAGGCATTGCAGTAACAGTTCCCGGTTCCCTGTCATCCATTTCAGCTTTTGTGTTACTTCTGTGCTGTAGGCAAGTTTAATAAAACAAGAATTTAGGGATTTGAATTAATTATATTTTAAATAGTTAAATATTTGGTTACAGATTAGGTCCATTCAGTATTCCCTACTGTTCTATTAATAGTGTTCTATTCTCTTTCTTTAAAAAAAAAAAAAAAAGAAAAGACCTAACTTTCTTTCTGACTTATTACAAAGTCTTAGAACAATCCCACATGGATCAGAGGACTGTCTTAGCTAAGAAAAAATTGCATAGGCTTTTTGGCAATGTCACCTCAATTATATAGTCATCAGTGTTTTCACAGTAGGACACAAAAGCTGGTGATAGGTTTGCTTTCCCCAGGGTTCATTTTTCAACTATAAGGTTGACACGGATACATCTAAAGTGATTGGACTAAGATGCCAGTTTCCTATTGGGAAGTGAATAAAAAATTTGCTTCTACCAAGTATGACCTCAGCCATCCCCTCCCAGTAGTAAAAATGATTAATCTTATGAAGTGTAGAGAAGCATATTTTTTTTTAAGTTTATACTTTCATTATCATGTGCATTTAAAAATGTTCCAAACTCAAAGTTCCACTCCACCATGAAAACTGCAGTGTAAATTGTTGGCACCATATATTTCCAAACAATCCTGAAATTAACAGTAGTCTCCACATGAAAAAAAAAAAAAAGCTATCAGACATATTTCATCTCTTCCTAGTCTCAACAGAAACCTGAATTTCTCATTGTCCCCTGCATTGAATGCAGACACTGTGCAGGATATACCAGTTCTTCTGGGAAAGAAGGGGCAAGAATAATACCCTACCATAGCCAACAGTTCAATCTGTGTAAAGCACTGAAGTGCTTTATTGTATTTCTAAGATTATCTGTAACATTGCTATTGAAAACATCATATAAAAGAGCTCAGATCCTTCAGGTCGCAAACACTGTAACTTTTGGGAAGATTTCAGCAAGGCTACTTAGTATGCAGACAGGACTAAATTCTGTTACCTAAACAGAGACAACTTTATATGTAATCCTGTCTGTGATACTATAAGATATACAAAATATTTATTCTGTCCTGGCAAATATAATACTGAACCCATAGCTGATCCGTATGCTTTAGACCAGACACTGGAGGCCAATCAGAATTAATAAATACTGAGACATTTCATAGAACCATAGAATGGTTTGGGTTGGAAGGGACCTCTAAAGGTCATCTAGTCCAACCCCCCTGCTATGGGCAGGGACATCTTCCACTAGATCAGGTTGCTCAAAGCCCCATCCAGCCTGACATTGAACACTTCCAATGATGAGGCATCCACAACTTCTCTGGGAAACCTGTTCCAGTGTCTCATCACCCTCATTGTAAAAATTTTCTTCCTTATGTCCAATCCAAACCAATCTAAGAGTAGAGAAGAAGGGGAGAATCACCCTTCTTTTTATGAAGCCCAGGATACAATTGGCTTTCTGGGCTGCAAGCATACATTGCTGACTCATATCCGATTTTTCATTCATTCACCTTCCCAAGTCCTTCTCCACAGGACTGCTCTCAATCCATTCATCTTCCAGTCTGTACTGATGCTGGGGATTACCCTGACCCAGGTGCAGGACCTTGCACTTGGCCTTGTTGAACTTCATGAGGTTCACTTGGGCCCACTCCTCAAGCCTGTCAAGGTTCCTCTTGATGGCATCCCTTCCCTCTAGTCTATCAACTGCACCACTCAGCTTGGTGTCATGCCCAAAATTGCTGAAGGTGCACTAAGTCCTACCTTTTATTTTCATTGATGAAGATATTAAATAGTAATGGTCCCTGTAAAGACCCTTGAGGTGACACCACTTGTTACTGTTTTCCACTTGGACATTGAGCCATTGACTACAATTCTTTGGACACAGCCATCCAGCCAATTCCTTATCCATCTAACACTCCATCCTTCAAACCTGTATCTCTCCAGTTTAGTTGCAAGAATGTTGTGTGGGACCATGTGAAAGGCCTTACAGAAGTCCAGACAGATGACATCTGTAGCTCTTCACTTGTCCACTAATGCAATCACTCCACCATAGAAGGCCACTGGATTAGTCAGGTATGATTTGCCTTTGGTGAAGCCATGTTGGCTGTCTCTAATCACCTTTGTCATCCATATGCCTTGGCATGTCTTCCAGGAGGATCAGTTCCATGACCTTACTGAGCATGGAGGTGAGGCTGACTGGTCACTAGTTCCCATTTCAAATGGCATGAGAGGTTTCTAGGTTTTAGGTAACTAAATCGAACTCTTAGCCACTATGGTTATTTAATGAGTCTCAATTAGTTTCCAAGTGAAAAACGATTTCACTGTTTTTACCAAATACTTGGCTTGCCACAGAAGTAACAAGAAATAAGGTAGTGGACTGAACTGATTTTTCATCTTAAATGCTATGAAATCAGTAAGCTGAAAACAGAACGGTAGACTTGGTAAAGTAAGCAAGCAGCCAAAGAACTTAAATGTATTTGTTTTTATGTACTCTTACACTGTAAGGATATGCTAAAGCCTCAGATTTTATCTCAGATTTTATTTTTTTCCCTCCTTTCTGCTTTCCTCATCTCCTTTTGGAGTCTTTCTAGTATGCAGCTTGCTTTATTCTTTGTCATTTAATAACTACTAAGAAAGGTAGCAATAAGACTTTTTTTTCCCAAGAATTGGAACAACAAGTATTGAAAAATGAAAAGGAATGAAATCTCTGGAAACTCCTCCAACAAGCTCCAGCTTCCTTTTTAGTAAAAGAAGTGTTATTTAATTTTTTTATTCTATTTATTTATTTGTTCAACTGTCTCAATGGAGACAGGGTTACATTCAGTCATTCATGATATATTTCATCAGAGATTTTATGCCACAATTTTCAAAGAACTTCGTTATTATTTTTTTTAAAAACAAAAAAGGACTAGAAACTAGTAGTGCAGGATAAATGACTGTATATTAGTTTTCTATCACTGTTCATTTTCACATTGCTTTAACCTTGAGCTTTACCAGCCAGAGATGAACTAAATATGACTTGGGGCAGTGTGTGTGTGGGGGGGGAATAAAAGGACAAATTGTCAGAAAATAGATAACTTGCTAAGCTATCCATTTCATTTCATTGTCCAAATGTGTTCAATGTCACATTGCTTGACCTGTTAAAATTCAGAAAGATAATAACCACGCATACTTTACAGAGAGGAAAAGAACCAAGAATGCTCTACTAATTTTGGAAGAATCCATAAGTAAACAAAAATGAAATTTGGAAAATAATTATAACTTTAAAAATCCAACCTCATACAAGATAAAGAGATAAGAAGTGATCTCTATTTAGGCAGGCAGACAACATATAGGACATTTAAAAATATGTGCTAAATATCTAACCTATTCAAATATAAGCAAGTGATAAAGAGGGCAAACAGTCCAAAAACAGAAGTGCACATATTTCAGTTAAAAGTGAAGACAGCTACTAAAGCTACTAAAGCTACTAAAACTAATGATCTGTACCTTTTAAAAATTTATGAAGGAATTATATATTCACAAACTAAGTAAGACAGGTTGCCTACTCCTTCAATCTAATCTAAGCAAACTACACTGGCTTTCCAGCCTTAACTGTGATTAAACATATCTATCTTCTCTCCAACAAAGATTAAAGGAAAATTATACTACAATGCTATTCATCTTCCCTCAAAGATCCACCCAGTGAAGGGGAAAAATTAAAGAAATAATTTCCCAAAGATACGAAACAACTACAGATGATTATGCAGAGGGTAACAGTGTTTTATGACTCTGGCTTTTAGAAATATACCACCTTAGGTTAATATGGGATAGCTGTGTAGCCGCTCTTCCTTTAGTCTTCATGGTCTGGACTTTGTATGTTCTTCCGGCAAAGGTTTCTTCATACCTGTAAAGGAGATCAGGTGCAATCTTTGGTGCTTAAAATGCTTTGGAACGGTTTATCCTAATCATTTATGCAGGCTTAGAAGGTTGCAGAACTGGCTGGGGGACCCCAGTGTGTTTGTATACTATAGTGTACTAAATGCTATTCAGCATAAAAACTCCCCCTGCTCCTCTAACTCCATCATTTCAGAAGGGGAAAAAACCCAAACAAAGCAAAACAAACAAATAAATAAATATGTGAATTATGGAATCAACTTGTTAAAAAACATGGTCATGAATATTTTTTCTAAATCTTCTCTTACTCCTCATCCATCTTCTCTACATGGTTTTTATGATAATGACCTTGTCTTACTTTTTTTTTTCCCTTTTTTTTCATTTTTGTTGGTTTTCAATCATATCTATATGATTAACGGCATCCCTACGTATAGGGGTAAATAAGAATAAAAAAGATCCCTTAAAGATTTGGCAAAATAAACCAGAAATTAGTAAACAGTGCAGTCACACTTGAGGCAGTAACTAAATACTGAACACCTAAAGTTAAGGGCCGAATTCCTGGAAAATACATGAAGATGATGATTCTTTTTCTAAAAAATGGTAGCACCTCATAACTCAAAAAAGTTGCTTGTGCTCCCCTAATACTCACAATTTTAACTACAATTACAGTAAGAAGATGTGTATGCAAGTATATATACGTATAGAAGGGTGATATAAAGGCCAGGGGCTGCCCCGTGCTGGGCACAGCTGGTTCCAGCTGGCTCCAAAGGACTCACTGCGGGGCACAGGTGAGCCCCTCAGCCAAGATGGTTGCACCTTGGGAAAAGCATATTTAAAAATGGGAAAAACACTGCACAAACAGTGAGAAGTGAGGAAAAAAGTGTGAGAAAAGAAACAGCCCTGCATACACCAAGGTCAGAGAAGAACGATGGGGAGGAGGTGCTCCAGGTGCTGGAGCAGAGATTGCCCTGCAGCCTGTGCAGAAGGCCATGGTGAAGCAGGTTGTCCCTCTGCAGCCCGTGGAGGACCATGGTGGAGCAGATATATGCATTGCAGCCTGTGGAGGATTCCACACCGATGAGGATGTGCCCTGAAGGAAGCTGTGACTCTGTGGAAAGCTCACACTGGAACAGGCTTCTGAGAGGAACTGTGGCCCATGGAGAGGAGCCGAAGCAGGAGCAGATTTTCTGGAAGTAACTATGACCTGTGGAGGTGAGCCCGTGCAGGAGCTGGCTTTCTGGCAAGAACTGTAGCCCAGTCCTTATTATTAAGGTTGAAGGAAATGAGTATGTAACAATCAAGCTGATAAAAACATTTTGTATACCTTAAAAGGAAAAATAAATGAAAAATAAAGGAGAAATAAAGTTGAATCATACAGGAATAATTTATCCTGATTTGGTCTTAATACTAGTTCCACTGAAATCTGGATTAAAATACAAAACAAAAATCCTGTGAGTTAGATACAGTCAGAATAATACAGTTTCCTGTACGAGCTGAGATAATGGCATTCTCAGCTTGCCCTATGGAATCTGAATGTCATGAATTCCTGGTTTGAAACATAATTTAATAAAGGTCACTTACCAAGGTAGAAAACAGGGGAGATAAGGAAAAACCCTGCATAGCACATCTGCTTAGGATGAACTGATCTGACACAGTTATTAATTATCATGGATGCCTTAGGGTTGGAATAAAGCTGTCAACTCAAGAGCAAAATGCTTTCCCAAAGTTAAAGTCTTAAAAAAATTGCAATAAACCCAGAAATGTTCAATCAATTCTGTCAAATATCTTTTCAGAATCTGTGACATTATTAAGGTAAATGTGTTAGCAGTCTTAATCAAATGGCAAAAAGATTTTTATCTGAGATAAACTGTGTTTGATTCAGATGAAATAACTTTGTATTAGATTTATAAAGGCAATGACCTAAAATATTGGTTAATATTTTAGCACCCATTAAAGAAATTGATTAATAGAGAACTTGGGACTTCAGTAGCTTTAGCACACACAATGATTCAGCTAAGCTACGTCTATAGTATTTGCTCAAATAGATCACTCCTGTTTCCAAACAGCTGGGCTGTTGTGGATAAAAGCAAGGTGTGGAACAATGTAGGGATGTGGAACTTATAAATCATATCTGCACAAATACTCATACAGTCCTGTGTAAATAATGTAGTTTGGTCCTGACATTTTGGCCTGAAAATTTTCATCAAACTGGTTTGGATGATATCTGTAACATTATATTATGTTGTAACATCATATTTCCCAAAACATCTATGATATCATATAGGAAATGAATGTGACTGTGCTAATGGCACTTACCCTTTGAGAAATACTCGACCTAGGCACAAATTTGGACAGGAAAATACCTGGGAAGGTAGGTAGGTAGGTAGGTAGGTAGGTAGGTAGGTAGGGGTCATGACATCAAGGTAAAATGTTCGATAGGAATAGGCCATACTGCTCAGTGAGTTGTAAAGTTTAGTTTACTGTTAATATCAGTATTGACCACATAGACCAGGAAAATAAGGAAGGGAAGAAATGTGTTTGTATAGTTAGTGGTTTTATTACTTAGTAATAAAACACATTTAACATTTGGGTATCTTGGTGATTCATAATGAGAAAGATATATTTTAGTAACAATATTTCCCTTACATATTCTTTGGTTCAGTTCTGTTTCATTTTTTAAAAATCTGGATGTCTGGGAATTTTTCCCAGAAGTGCATTTAGACTGGCCTCATTGGCTATGTTTATACTCAGCTGGGGACATTCTTGGACCCCGAGACCAAACTTTACAGCCTAGCTCATACTTAGACACATGAACTTTCTTCACCCCTAAAATAGGCAGGTCACACCAAACTCTTGGGAATGGTCCTCAACATATATTATCCTCCACATGCATTTTCTGAGATAGATAGTGGCAGTCAGTCTGGGCCAAAACCGTATGTGGGATCAGGCTAACAGTTAAGTGGTATGACAGTTTATGGGCCAGTGCTTGAGCTCACAATCTGGCACTGTGGGGGGTTTTATGGGGTGTTTTTTGTTTGTTTTTAAATGGGATAAGTGTGTGATATCTAAGACTTACTGTATACCATCTGAAACATTCTGCTCAGTTCAGGCAGATTTTAAATATTATGATGCCACAGTTAAGTACTCCTAAGGTAACCTCTTTAGACGTTACCTATTTAGATTTCTTTACGAAAGCTTGGGCTGTGTAGATTCATAACAGCTGAGAGATGGAAAACTAAGGATGCACTCTTTCACACAACATCCTGTCAAGAAGATGCTCTTGATAACAAAGCTGTTGGAAGTTCAAAAAGGAACTAAGCAAGTTCATGGAAGAAAAAAGAAATCACAAAAAGCTATACCATCTATTGTGCAAAAAGTGGCTAAACTACAAACTGATGGGAACTATCACTATGTACTTGCCTGTTCTCATACCCTACGCTACTGATCAATGCTGGAGAAAAGTCACCAGGCCAAACAAGTATTTGGTTGACCTCCTATTGCCATTCTAGTATTAATATTAATCTCTTTATTTTTAAAACTATGCATATCAAATTTCCACAAATGGTTTAAATTAACTTCAGATCCTACAATATTCTGCTGGTTGAAAACACTATGACTGCCTTGTATTGTGTGATTATCCTTGCATTTGTGTTAAGAGCTTAGAACAAAGCAACATTTTTGATTAACATATTTATAAATGATGAAATCAAATGTGACAAACTTTGCAAAGCTAAAATGCAAAAAATATTACTGTGCAAAATAATTGCTGAGATATTTCAAAACACCAATTAAATTAACAAATTTAATAAACAAACAAATGCTTAGGAGGACATGCAATAATATAGGAACTGCTGGGTTGGTTATTGTTATTATTTTTTTTTTTTTTCCTGTAGTGGGAATTTAATAGGTTTGCTTACTGAGGGTCTCAAGCTACTCTGAAATGGAGAGTGTGGTCACCATATATGATAGGATGTATTTGTAAAACTAACAATCATCTGATCAACATTTTTTGGGGCAGCTCTTTCTTCATCAAGATCAGCTCACTAGCTCAAACACATCATTATTTTATCGATGTGACTTTAGTAGTGGTGTTACAAGTAAACCAATTAAAAACTCAGTGCATTTATCACCTAGGCAGGCTGCTGTGTGATAGTCTTCTTGTTGTCTCTTGTGAACAAATTAGAAGTGATAATTCAAAACATTTTTAGTAACACTGACAGGGAGGGGATTTTTTGCCTGCTTCTAGCCATATTAGAACCACCAACAAAAAAAACACACTACATGCATAAATGTGCATGTTTATGTCATATGGGAATATTTAAAATTCCTGCTGTTTCATTTTGGTTTGGTTTCTCTGTTAAATTTAACAGGAATGAAACTGTATGAAAGGACATAGTAAAGACAGAAGATGAGGAATGCCTATTTTGAAGTTCATTTATGACATTAAAAAAAAAAAAAGTCATCTTGCAGAACTGGCTTATTACCAGGAGAAAATATTTATCACTCTTCACTTTTTCTTTCTTTCTTTCTTTTTTTTTTTTTTTAATTATTATTTGGCTCCAGTTTCTATCTCTATTTTCATTATTATAACATTTATAAAGTAGCGGTCCCTAGAGGCCAGGTAAATCAAAGTTCTCTTAGGTGAGATTTATTTGCAAGTATATCATGATTTGTGATACATGGATTGACTTTATACCTGTTAAAGTCTCCAGGAAAATCTGAGGCAGAATGTCTCTGAAAGACTGGATGCGATTTACTCTCAGTAGAAGTGGAAGATGCATTCCATGCTGACATTGCATTATAGGCAGAAGAGGAAAACAGTTTAGGTTCGCTCTTCTTTAGTGCATTCAGAAAACTCAGCCTAGAGTTTATGTGTTGACAACACATTTTCCTCAAGTGTCTTTTGTTGATCACAGTTAGAGTGAAAATTCTGGGCTAAGAGCACCTTTGATTTGACCCAGAGCAGTCATGTACAAGACAGAAGCATGTGGTCATAACCTGAGCATTTGAACAAAATAGGAGCAGTTTTAAACTCCCTTCTTCTTGTACTCTTAAGCAATATTACCCACAATCCAGCTGCTAAACTGCAAACTTAACTCTTTCCATACTATGGTCCCATCCATTGAAAAAGTAGAAGCCTGTGGAGGGGCAACAGTGAGATTTAAGTTCTTTTGATTCAACAAACTTCAGGCATAACGTGAAACACTGAAGTGGCTCCAGCTGCGATGGTGATGCTTTCAAAGCTTTTTCCGTTCACTCCTGGCGCACATTGCCAATTCTTTTTTCCTTTTCGTAGGCTGTCGGAAAGTCATGCAAGTGTACAGTGTTTTATATTTACTACAAGGTAACAAGCAGCTGAAACCCTTTGAACAACAAGTTCCACAGTATTTATCACAATTAATTGAAGGGAAAGAACAGAGGGGAAATGTGTAAACTTCATCAGGTTCAAAGGGAGTAGGTTGATATTTTAAAGATTTTCTTACTGTTCTGAAAACCAGATCATAGATAGTTCAGAGAGAATTAAGGTTCTTTTCTTAAGAACAAATAAGAGATTTTGAAGCTGTATTTCAGCTACCCATCAAACCCCAGTTGCCCTCCCTAACTTTTTCCTCATAGTGCTTAGCACTTATATAGCACTTTTAATCTTCAAAGTGCTTCACAACACATTAACTAATTAATCCTTTGAGCACCCCTAAGAGACTAGTAGAAAACGATGTGATCTCTGGCAACCATGTGAGAGCCTTGAGCAAGGCAATGAATCCTGCATCCAATAGGGATTATAGTCAAGGTCTCCTGAAGTCGTCAGCACCCTAGACTTATATTTTGTTGAAAACTTAAAGAAAATTTAAAAATATTTTAAAAGTAAACAGCCAGATTCAAACAGGATAGGTGGAATTGAAGGACAAAGTTCAAATTTACAATCTGGAAAAAACTTACTATTGCTCCCTAAGCAGTACCTTTTATTCATCCTATAAAATCCATATACTCATATAATAGGATCTTTAAATACCTGTATCTATCCTACTTGAGAAATAAGAGCCCTAACTTCTGTCTAAGCCCTGCTGTTTACATTTACAATAATAAACTAAACAGGACAAGGGTACAGGATTCAGCACTGGCATGTGCTTCTCCATAATGGTAAAATCTTTGTTCAATGCTTCCTGGCGCTTTTTTGCTAAGGCCAACTTACACTCTCACAAAAAAATGCAGCTTTGTTAACAGAAACACCGTTTGAATGCAACCATTGTATTCTGAGAGGTAAGAGAGTTAATTTTGTAGGAATAAACATTTCCAAGCCCCAAAACTAGAGAATGAATCCTGATCCAATTCAGTTATTAAGATAGATGTAGTCATTGAGTGCAAACGCATAACAATGCCATAACAATGGCAAAGATCCTGAATGCCTGAATCTGATGCTGAGAATATTCTCAGTGTACTTCAAGGGGGTTGCTTCATATCAACATGCTTCAAGAGGCTGTCATATCTGGAGGAGTGGCAATCCACCTTGTAATAGCCTGACCACTTGGTTTTGTAATCATGCTTATCCCTGCAAGACCTTTTCTTATTTTACAGAAATATCAAGAGAAGGAAAGAGGATAAGTGATTTCCCAGAATACTCAATAAACTGGTGGTCACAAAGCACGCGTAAAATACCTGAGGTTTTAATAAATCTAGGTTTACAATTCCCAGTTCTGGCATGAGTGTTCTACATTAAAAATATCATCCTTTTCTTTCTTGGAATAATTTTGGAAATAGTGAGTCTTGAACAGGTCTTGCAGAGCAAATTTGTAGAATTCTGTTCTGCAAGGTTTTGTTCTCAACAGTGAATTTTGAACAAAAGGAAATTTTTCTTGAAGCTTCATTTTTGGGTTGTAGTCCCCAAAGAATGGCAGGAACTTGGATTTCCCTCTGCTCAGTATTTCCCGTTGGTTATCTCTAGAAAGTTCTCATACAATTAGCTTGCCCCTCTGAAATGCCTACCTCCTCCCATATACTGTCCAAGGAGATTTAGCTACCTGCTTTCAGGTTTTGAGTTCAGTGCTGAGGGACAAGCACCTAAAATGTAAATATGTGCTGCCTGATGGCTGCTGGTCAGTCATCACACAACCTCCTGTGCATGCAGCTCCAACTAATGCTAATGTTCATTGTGCTTCAGTTTGTTTGAGGGACTAGAAACTGCTAAGCAGGATGTTGATTCAGACTGCTAAGGCTGTGAATACCTTTTGAAGTAACATAAATTCAGAAAGCATTATACTCAACTCTGTGAGTTTACATTTAGACATGTACTTTTCTGACATTCTTTTCTCTTTCTTTCAAGGTATCACATTTATTTATTAGATATAAAATATAATTCGCTCAACGGTTTTACATTAACCTAAAGCTTGCCCTAATTCCTACTAAAATGCATACCATCATATCACACCACACCATATCATAAAAAACTTCCTATGGTTAGAGTGGTCAACCACTGGAACAGGTTGTCCAGATAGGTTGTGGAGTCTCTATCCTTGCGGATATTCAAAACCCAACTGAACAACATTCTGAGCAACCTGTTCTAGCTGACCTACCTTCAGCAGGACTACACTATTTCCAGAGATGCCTTCCAACCTCAGCTATTCTGCGATTACAGTTTAGAATTTAAACTGGGCATTTTCTGAAGAAAAGGAGAACAAAAGATTGCAGCGTATTCTATCACAGAGCTTAGTTCTAAGGTTTGGGGTTGGACTTTTTACATACTTGGTTCTGATCGAGCATGTCTGCTTTCAGATAAGATAAGATAAACTCTATTGACTGCACATGTAGTTCTTCACTGAGTGTAATGAAAATTTAAACAAGCAACACACATATAGAAAACTAAATTGTAGACAGAAAATATGAATAGCTAAATCTGGAGTTGAATGTCATATCAAGTGTTGAATTAACCTTCTTTTCTGGAACTAGAATGACTACTGTCACTGCATAAAACTATAAGAATCACTTTTAAGGCCAACAGGTTTGTATTTTAATTATTTTGACTGTGCATCCAGATTAATGAAGCATACTTTGTAGCCTACAAATCTGTAGAAGAAACCAAACTTACTTCACAGCAAAAAGCGCATAACACTGACCTACTTGAAGAATAAAACTGGTTTAAATAAATGTAAACTATATTTTAAAATTTAGTTGCTATAAGTTTTCAATGCGAGTCTACTCTTTTTACAGAAAGAAAAGACAAAAGCTTAAAGGTTCAACAGGTCAACAAAGATTGTTACTGAAGATTTCTTAAAATGCAAAACCCAGTAATTTCACATACCTCTATGGTAGACTGCTTAACTTAAATCAGATTACAAGAGAAAACTTTAGATGCCGAGAAACTGAGATGTAACATACATAAATAAATTTTCAGATAAGATTACCTGATAAATTATTTTTTTTTCCCTCCTGCCTAGCCACGTTTATTAAAATTGCTTGCTTCCTCAAGCCTGTAGCATTGCATGGGTTTGTTGTGACCCAAGTGCAGGACCCAACACTTAGCTTCACTGAATCTCATCCAGTTGGCCTCGGCCCATTGATCCAGCCTGTCCAGATCCCTCTGTGGAGCCTTCCTACCCTCAAGCAGATCAACACTCTCGCCCAACTTGGTGTCGTCTGCAAACTTACTAAGGGTGCACTCAATCCCCTCGTCCAGATCATTGATAAAGATATTGAACAAGACCGGCCCCTATACTGAGCCCTGGGGAACACCGCTCGTGACCAGCCGCCAACTGGATTTAACTCCATGCACCTCAACACTTTGGGCCCGGCCATCCAGCCAGTCTTCTACCCAGTGAAGAGTACACCCATCCAAGCCATGAGCATCCATTTTTTCCAGGAGAATGCTGTGGGAAATGGTGTCAAAGGCTTTACTAAAGTCTAGGTAGACAACAGCCACAGCCTCTCCCTCAGCCACCAAGTGGGTCACCTTGGTACAGAAGGAGATCAAGTTAGTCAAGCAGGACCTGCCTTTCATCAATTGATGCTGACTGGGCCTGATCACCTGGTTGCCCTGTACGTGCCGCGTGATGGCACTCAAGATGATCTACTCCATTCCTCAGCACCGAGGTCAGACTGACAGTCCTGTAGTTCCCCGGATCCTCCTTCCGGCCCTTCTTGTAGATGGGCATCACACTTGCTAGCCTCCAGTCCACTGGGACCTCCCCAGTTAGCCAGAACTGCTGATAAATGATGGAAAGTGGCTTGGTGAGCACTTCCGCAAGCTCCCTCAGTACCCTTCAGCGGATCCCATCTGGCC
>NW_008795018.1:6469468-6476955 GCF_000699145.1 Aptenodytes forsteri
TTGTTGCAACTTCATCGCTCCCTACCTGAACTATTAATAATGGATAATAATCTGAGGGCCGTATGAGGGTAGGAAGCTTCCTCTTCACATCTTTAACCCGGGCCCCAGGGAGGCAGCAGGCTTCCCTAAGAAGTGGCTCTGGTCTCAGTATTGGGCCTTCTGTTCCCCTCAGGAGAGAGTCTTCTATGACAACGACCCATCTTTTTTTCTTTATGGAAGCAGTTTTGACGCAGGGCATAGGCTGACTTTTAACCTCGGCGACACCTCCAACCTCGATGAACCATTGTCCTTGTTATTGTTTGGTTCCACTTGCAGAGCCTCATACCTATCAAGCAGGGGCACCTGGGAAGGTGGGGTAGTCACAGAGGAGACGCTCCTGCTGCACCAGGCAGGAACTTGTTGCCATTCCCCCCTATCCCTGAAGTCACTGTGTTCAGCCAGGTGGAGAGAGGATAGGGAAACCTCCGTATCATGCGTCGTGTCTGCCTGTTGGGCCTGTCCCAGGGAAGGTAGGGTTCGGTTCCAGTAGTCTATCTCCCTCTCTCTCGCACTCCCTAATACTCCCCAACCTACTCACCTCCTCCTGGAGCTCTGCCACTAGGTGGAGGAGTTCCTCTACCTGGGCACCCCTCCCACAGATGTACTCACTGCTGCCGTCCAGTACTGGCATAAGAGTAGGGCACACCCTGCAGCCTGACACCGGGGTGGCAGTGTGTTCCTACCCGAGGTCTGTCTGGGAAACTTCATCAGTCACGGTGAGTGCAGAGCTTAGATGCCATGACTTTCTGCCGGGTGGATACCATTGGTCCCTGGTTGAGTTGGCAGAGCTTCAGTGCCCTTCCTGCACACCCTTCCATGCGAACTGCCGCACAAACTGCCGCGCCATGCCCTTGCTGATGTGCCACACCCTGTTTGCCCACCCTGTTGGCAGCGCTCCTGGTTGCTAGCACTTCCTAAGGACTTCTTTTATACATGTGGGGGGCTTGGCCACCGTTGCTCCTGGCCCCTCCCAGGTCTTGTTAGCTGCTGTCACATGAGCTGCAGACTCCTGGTGGCTCTCTCGGCTCCCTCTGAGGGTCTCCGTGTTCAGAAATCCCCTTGTGCACCACGCTGGAGCGCTCCGCTGCGGATCATGTTGGCACCAGAGCTGCTTGCCTCAGCAACTGAGTTTAAATTTTGTAGTTTGAATTTTGGTTAGGTAATTTTGTTCACTTTTACTCACCTCTTGGACTTCCTTTTTTTTCCTCCAGCATACATGTGTTTTGTTTAAATATAAGGAATGGCTGTTACTGGAACATCAAAATAAAACAGACAAACCAAAAACCAACAACTTTTTTTTTCTATCTAAAGGGAGTGTATTCCCTCTTTCTGCATGTAAATCTTATGTCTGTATAGCTGTCTAGCTCTCCATAATGAAATACTCTCTTTCTATCACAAAATCCTGTCTCTTCCCTTTTTATTTCTTTTTGCATCAACTGGTGTTTTGAAACACTGCATTGGGGATATAAATTTAATAGACAGATGTCCATGGGTTTAAACAATAAGTTAGAATTCCAAGTTATTCAGTTGTTGCATAATAAGATTACAAAAGTATAAGAGCTTCTAGATACCTCTGAAATTCCCTTTTGTCCTCTGGATACAAATCTAATGGTTTTGGTTCTGACATGAAGGATGATATTTCTAATGCTTATGGAAAATTAATTCACTAGGGGAAGGTGAGTGACAGTGTACTGCCAGCGGTCATGACTTGCTACTCGGGGCTGCCATTTAACATCTTGTTTTATTTCTTAATAAAAAGAAAACTTTTTCTCAGTTTGTGATTATGTTCTCTCCAGGGAAACATAATCAGCCTTTCTGCCTATTTAATAAAGAAAATGACAAAATTATCATTAACTATGCACAATTCCTTCCTATCAACTAAATAAAAATAATTTCCAGGCAATTGTTTACTTCTAGTCTGCATTTTGTTGACTGTAGTACTCTCCCTTTTTCATGTTCATCGTGTGTACATGTCTACATGTACACATGGGTGTGTATACACAACGCATTTATACCTATACCCTCTGTTCTCCCAAACATATATATATAACCCCAAGAAGGGTTGCTTGGAAAAGGTGAAATTCATCTCACCAAGAGAGGAAAGCACCTTTGCAAACAGGCTTGCTAAACTGGTAGGAGGTATAAACTCTGCTCATCAGGAGACAGGAACTGAAGCCCTAAAGTAAAAGAGCAAGAAAGTTAAACCAGGAAACTGTAGACCAGTCAGTCTTAACTCCGTTCCTGGAAAGATAATGGTCATTTTCCTCTTAGAATCCATTTTCAGGCACTGGAAGGAAATTGACATGGGAAATCAATCCAGTCAAGACAGTCCCAGTTCAGTCAGGAAGTAAGACTAGATGACATCCTCCAGACAATATTTTTATGACTGTATGACTTCAGGTTTACTTTTCTTCTGCTCATAAATAGGTTCATTAACTAAAGCAGGCTAAGACAACTCATCCTAAAATACAGAACACAAGGTGATTGCTGCATTGGGGTAGCAATCCTGAGTTTAACCTTTGCTATATATAGCAATTATGCATTTATAAATATGTTTATTTTACATTTTAATTCTCAGAACTTGTACCAAAACCAGCAATCCTCCTCCTGTAAAAAATTATATATATCTCTTCTTTCCAGGTAAATGTGCTTTCTTTCCCCCCCAAAAAAACCCCACAAACTTCTTTCATTATCTCCTGTATTTTTTTTTTTTCTTGCATTTGAAAACTCACTAGGATACCAGGTAACTTGTAGTGTACTACGGAACTTATTTTGCTATGTCTGTAGGAGCATGCACTGTGAATCATAGAATCATAGAATCATTAAGGTTGGAAAAGACCTCGAAGATCATCGAGTCCAACCATCGACACAACACCACCATGCCCACTAAACCATGTCCCTAAGCGCCTCATCTACACGTCTTTTAAATACTTCCAGGGATGGGGACTCAACCACTTCCCTGGGCAGCCTGTTCCAATGTTTCACCACTCTTGCAGTAAAGACATTTTTCCTTACATCCAATCTAAACCTCCCCTGGCGCAACTTGAGGCCATTTCCTCTCGTCCTATCGCTAGTCACTTGGGAGAAGAGACCGACACCCACCTCGCTACAACCTCCTTTCAGGTAGTTGTAGAGAGCGATGAGGTCTCCCCTCAGCCTCCTCTTCTCCAGGCTAAACAACCCCAGTTCCCTCAGCCGCTCCTCATAAGACTTGTTCTCCAGACCCCTCACCAGCTTCATTGCCCTTCTCTGGACACGCTATAACACCTCAATGTCCTCCTTGTAGTGAGGGGCCCAAAACTGAACACAGTATTCGAGGTGCGGCCTCACCAGTGCCGAGTACAGGGGCACGATCACTTCCCTACTCCTGCTGGCCACACTAGTTCTGATACAGGCCAGGATGCCATTGGCCTTCTTGGCCACCTGGGCACACTGCCGGCTCATGTTCAGCCAGCTGTCAACCAGCACCCCCAGGTCCTTTTCCTCTGGGCAGCTTTCCAGCCACTCTTCCCCAAGCCTGTAGCGTTGCATGGGATTGTTGTGGCCGAAGTGCAGGACCCGGCAAGTATGAAGATAGTATTCAGATGATTAAAAGAGCACAGTGTGAGCTGTACCTTTAGAAAGGAAAGTATAGCAATACTCAGCTATTCAGTATGCACGATATTATGACATTTTAGAAAGAATGCTTGACTTACAGTTTTTCAAGTGCTGCAGATTTAATGTTCCTTAATATCTTTCCTGGGACATAATGTCTTTTGTTGTCTAGAAAGACTACAAATTCTTAGGTGCATTTTCTTTTATTTCACTGTAATATCAGAAACAATAAGCACAATCTTTTGAGATTTTAAGGACCACTGATTCAGGGCAGTGGGATTTGAGGAGGATACCAAATCAGATGTCTGGGGCTGTGAATGCCAATCCCACATTGTTATTCAGGCAGTCTGTAGAATGTCCAATTGTTCTTAGCACACGTTAGTGTAGATAACTCATATGTAGTGTGCTAGCTACTGTGAATCCTGTGAAAAAGATCCAGAAATTAGATTTACTCCTCTCTTCATGCACTTCAAGTTGGTATTATTACATAATTAAATATCTTTCTTTTACTTAAAAAAAAAAAATAAAAAAAAAAAGTCATACCACTTTCTACCTAGAAAGCTGAGAAATAGTCTGACTAAAGAATTTAAATCTTAGGTGTTTAAAATTCTAAAATTGATTCACCTTTGAAATATTATAAAGCCAGTGCTTATGAAAGCATCCTATGAGATTTACACTCAGCAGGTATAAACCAGTCATCTGAGGTAGTTATTATGAATTACATCAGCTAAGACTTCTTCTCTCTATTTTCAAATCGGTGTACAAACAAACTAAACACACACCTGCTATAAAGGTAAGCTGTAATATCCCTGTACTCAAACACACATTGAGCAGAGTTTCCAGACCAAAGCACTGAGTGCAAAACTCAGACAGATGATTCCTGCCTTTCACTTCCCCCCATATCCAGCTCATGCAGGCTGGCAGAGTGCTCTTTTTTGCTCTGTGAATTTTTGTACCAGACAGCCTGTCAGAGAGTTTGGATTTGCAATAGACAAAAACAGGAAACAAAGAAATAGAGGAGCTGTGGCAGTCTACTTTGGTGAGGTTGCCCTGATCAGAGAAGACAACAGAAGCTCCCCCCTCCATGGTTTTGTTCTATGCATCTCGCACCAAATGACCCCATTCAATCCCAGCCTATCCCATGACTGATATCATTAGATGTGCTTGCCATCACTGTGTCAATATGTCAGTCAGGAAGCAGACACCTGAGAAGCCTCATTAAGACATATAAAAAAATAACATCCAGATGTTAAATAAACCTACATTTTTGCCTCTGTCTTAAATGCTTATTTCTGATGACCAAAATATGAGTTCCACTTCTGCCATCGATCTCTTTTCATACACGATGCCCAGGGTTTAGTGTACTGAACATTTTCGAAACCGCAGTGTAGTTAAAGAAGAATCTTTTCAAATGTAAGCCTGAGGGTACTGCTCAAGGATATACAATAACTAGTACCCTGGAGATTATAAATTCACATATCAGACACCTGGACATAACTCACTCCAATTGTCTATAATGATCGTTTGTTAAGTTAAACAACTGTGACAATCAGCAAATTTCACAAATATGCAAACTAAGTTGTTTCAGTTTGGAAAAATCCATTGCAGAACAAAAGGGCAGAAGCTGACTCTAGGGGAAGAAAAGCCATTGGGATAATGACAGTCATTATAGCTCTGGCCTGGGGATCTGTACCTCGAACTGTCTGCTACTACTGTTTTTCTGTTTTGTTTCTGTGGTGTTTTGGGATTATTTTTTTTTTTTAATCACAACAAGAAGAAAATACAAAGAAGAAAATGTAGCTGCAGAGACCAAACTTGTTAGTGCCAATTCTACTCTCCATCCGTATTTATCTTCAGATGGAAGTTCTAAATAACCTTCAAAGGCTTTGTCAATACTGGGAATGGGCTAGGTAGACAGTGGAAACATTTTATTTCCTTGCTCTCTACCAGTCACATCTTCCTTACAAACCACAGAATTTAAATCAATTATTAATTCATTTAAGAATAATTCCTGATGACCTATTCATAACTTGAGCAAACCAAAGTCTTCCTTCAGGGGAAATCTGACTGTTTTGTATGGTCCTTGGGCAAGGAATAACACGTGGCCCACTTCTGCAACTCTTTCTTGAACATGACTTCCATCAGGTTAATGACAAAACCCACTCAACTTCAAAGAAGCAGGAACAACACCCCTAAAGATCTAGTCTCTTAAGCTAGATAGCTTATCTAAAATCCAATACATTAAAGCTTTGACTGTATTCCTCTTACTCAGCTATGCATTTTTTCACTTCAGTAATCTTTTTGCTTTCTCTTCTTGAAGTTTTCTAAAGTTGCAAAGCAGCAATACTATATCTGCTCTTACACTATATTTATTATCTATGTCCATTTCTTTAATTAACTAACCTTCAATTTCTCAGTTGTTAAATCTAAAAATCAGTTATTACTGATTTTAATATTAATTATTTAAATTAATAATCAGTTATTACTGATTTTTGGTACTTCGCTATACTATCAAGCTTCTACTCTTAGTAGCTATTGGTGTAACTGAAGTACATGAAACTGTACAAAAATATTATTTTACCAATATTAAATAAAATATGTATCATGCTTTTAATGGTCATATATTTCAGTTGATCCTGTAGTTAAAAAGTACAATGCTATAAATTTGATTTTGAAGATTTTTAAAATACCTTGTCAGATGTATATTATAAGTTCAAGTAAGGATCTTTAGAGGAAAGTAGTTAACATTTAAGAAGACGCACAGTGTAATACATGTTAGAAATTACATCTCAGTTTGAATGAAAATCTTTGGCTAAAACTAGAAAATTAACATTTTTAGCATTTTTCTATTAGCATCTTCATTTTGCTTAATAAACCATTTCACAATTTAACTCCTTTTAATAATGAATGATACTATCAAAAGCCTAGGCATACAAAAAGAAAGTTTTTGTGGCTAAGGTTAGCATGTTGAAAAAATGAGACACTATTATCCTAATAAAAACAACAGACATTTATTTGGGTATTCTCACCCATTTTTTAGCCAGGCTTTCCAACAGATATTTCACTGTGGCTGAAATGTTACTTTTTATTAAGGAATATAAACCTAAAATTAAAAGCTTCCAGACTCACAGAATGAAAAATCAATAAATAAATTATGATGTAAAAAAATACTTTTAGGGTAATTAATTTTACGTATTTGGTAATGTTCACCTAAGGTCAAAAGACACTGGAAAGGATTAGAGAACTAGAAAAGACAGACACAGGTTTTCTCTCAACATGGACCAACTGCTGGATGCGGCCAGTTGTGTTTGCAAACAATAAGGGATATTTTTTTTTTTTTGGGGGGGGGAAAGGATTACTTCTTTGAGTCCATTCTGCAGTTTCTGGCAGCATCAAAAATAGTTCATAATGCAGCTGTTACAAAGCTCCCTTGATATCTTTGGTTCTTGGAAGGAGTTCCTTATTCTGCTTGATTATCTCAGGGACTTAAATTCATCCTTTCCATACTGTAAATCAATGCCTTGGGGTAGGTGTCCTTTGAAGCTGTTCCAGTTTGCTAAAGCAATTAAAATCTAGTAAAGTATAAAATATCAGCAAGTTTTAATAACATAAATTATTGGGAAATCTTGATAAACCAATAGACTCACCTTCAGTGAAGCCACAGTGTACTTTTTTCACGTGCTTGTGGTGTAGTCTGTTTACCCCTACAGGAGTTGAAACATTGTCCTGGTTTCGGCTGGGATAGAGTTAATTTCCTTCCTAGTAGCTGGTACAGTGCTGTGTTTTGGATTTAGGAGGAGAACAAAGTTGATAACGCACTGATGTTTTAGTTGTTGCTAGGTAATGCTTACACT
>NW_008795018.1:6477280-6484506 GCF_000699145.1 Aptenodytes forsteri
GGGGAGGAGTGAGCAAGTGGCTGTGTGGTGCTCAGTTGCCGCCTGAGGTTAAACCACAACAAACATTCAAGCTGGAAACCAGTTCATCCCATAGAGGCTCCAGGTTAGGGTTTGACTCAGTTGCCTTAACTGTCTAGCAGCATCACAGTCAGGCACACCTAGCAGACACAACACAGGAGCTACAAAAAACCTTTACGGAGACACAGTTGATTGTCAGTGAAATCCTTTAATCATTTGAAACAGTACCTCTGTTTCAGATAAGTAGCACAGTTTAAGGCAATTGAATTGAACCCTTCCTTCATAAGCAAACACCTACATTAGACATTTCCAAATTTAAGTGTTTACAGTCTGGAGATGAGTCTTAGGCTTTATGTTCATGCTGCACAGAAAATATTATCTTCTGTTGTATGGAATGCAAAATATTTAATACAAAGGGAGATTCACACTCTATATATTATTAATCATAGGGGGGGTTAATTATTCTTATTTTCTCAGGTGTGAAACAAGAAGTACATAATAGAAGGCAGGTTTTGACATGAAGATGTAGCCCAAATGAAAATTAACTGTGGAAGCATAAGAAAAATGAAGTATTTCAGTTCCTTTTGAACAGTCAGCAGAGGTACAAAAATACAAAGTAGCTTATGCAGGATAAGAAATAATTACAGATAGTTGGAAGTAAAACTCAGAAATTAACTCACAGGCAACTTCTAATTTACTAAAAAAGTATCTTTCATGTATTTAAAAAATGATAAAAAGTGTCACTAAACATCAGTTTCAGAAAACAATATCAATTTGAATACTCAGGAACATGGGGAAAGAACTTGGTGACTGAGTCAGGATTTCAAGCTTATATGAATTTGTATAAGCATTTCAAGAAGTCATAATGCAAAATAAAGAGATAATTCAAACAGAAAAAAACTGCTAAATAAGGTATATGCTATAAAACAATCTCTTGAGATTTCAGTATTTTGCACTTATGGATGTCCTATTAATTTCTTAAGAATGGAATTTTGGAGAGTCATAAAAACATTTTTGATTAACTAAAAATAAAGAATTAGAGATGCAATGGATGGAAAAAAACAGTTAGTCAACATAGCAAATTCTTTCCAATTTTCTACTCAAGTTTAGGGCCACCAGCCTTCCTGGAGTAATATCCCATAGATAAAGACATTTCAGAGCAAAAAAAAAAAAGTGTAATTTCTTTCTCCTAAACTAGTGCTTTTAGCAGACTTTATATTAGACACTGCACTACAGAATATTCAAATCAGGAAATTCTTCCATAATAGATGCTGGAGAATCACAGTCCAACTCTAAAATGGTGGTAGGTATTACATAACCAGTCCAGTGACAGATTAAGAAAATTATAGTTCTTTTTTACTCTTTCATAAGATGTATTTTAGCTCTTCTAGAAGCAAAGAATGTTGTTTCTCATTACAGTATGTTTATGTTATACATGGACAAAGGAGTAATCAACAAAATAGCACTGTTATCATAAGAATGCAGCTAAGTCCAGTTATGTTAAGCAATCAGAAATTTCTTTAAACATTGTATCTCTGTTTTTTTGTGTGTAGACTGTCAATACCAACAATCATTTAAAACAATCCAGTGAGGTTCAGATTAACAATAGTGGTCTAACATAGGCTTGTCTGAGAAAAAATACTTTCTGTATCTGACTCGCCTTCTGTTTTAAAAAGATACCAAAAGTCTTTATCCACCAAGTATATTAAGCTAACAGAAGCTTTGCATTGAGAATGGAGGCATACGAAATGTTTAGCAATATATAATTTCCTTTGTCATTTTCTTGGAGATTTCTTGGTCCTTTTTTTTTTTTTTCTTTTTTCTGAAATCCAGTACATCAAACAATTTCCCAATGAATTTTTGAGTTCAATATTATTATAACTACATTATTGCTTGCTGTTGCTTGTACAGTGCCAACAAGACTTTTTTTCTTCATTGCAGCAAACACATTTACTACATGTAATTGATATAACATCACAGTGTGATGGGTAATTTCAGTGAACAAAACTATTCATTCCCTACCTTTGGAACACAGTAAAGGAGAACACTGTCTGGTTTTGCTGAGATTATGTTCCAGATCCCCAAGGTAGTAAAGAAAAGGGCTTTTGTTCATTCATTTTACTATATTTCTAAAATAATTAGGTTGAGAATCTCATTTTAACCTGAGTTACATAAGGAATCCAGAATGCCCTAAACGACCATACTTCCCCGGCATAGTTTAAATGCTGGGTGGAGTAAAACTATGTGGCAATGGCATAGACTCCCCTCATCCATTATGTAGAGGTGTATCAAGGACACTGTGATATCATCCATACTTGTAAGTGTACCTGTCATCAATTAGTGTAACAGCCAGTTGAGATGTGATGACAGTGGCACTTTATTAGAGTAATCCATCAACTTCTTTGTTTTAGTAGACCCTTCTTTCTTCTAGCCTGGAACTAAGGAAATTGAAGGAAGAAAATAAAAATATTATGTTTTGTTGTCATAAACAACCAAAAAAGATAACACTCCTTCATTTTGCTGTCCATAAAAAAATTAAAGCTTCCTTATCATATGAAATTTTAACAATGCTGTTCAATACTTTCAAACAGCAAACAGGACTCAAGCTACATTGAAAATAATTTTTAGTTTGTTTCTTTGTAATTTCTAGCAATATCTTTTCCTGGAAGATATTGGTGTTGGACCCTGAAAAACTGCAATTTCATCTAGATCTATTATCCTATTACTACTAGCTTGATGAGGCTGTGTGAGAATCATTACATTCTCAAGGCTTCAGTGGTTTCGTGGAACTAAGAGGATGGTAATGGGATTGATGGGAACATTCTACTCATGATGGAATGTTTCTTTGCATTATTTAAATTTTGATTTACTCCTACATAATTATGTATTTCATAGTCAAGATGAATCAATGCATTGAACAGATAAATGTCAGACTGTAATTGGCAAATACGTTTCATAGCAAAATAGAGACAGGCTCTTAATTTTAAATTACACTGAGTATTCCACAAGAACCATCTTCAGCTTTAGAATCCTGCACAATACTACATTTATATTCCATTAATGTGCACATATAATAGACCAAAAAATATCCTCAAATACTTTCCATCCATAATATACCCTGCATGAGGAATAGAATTTGGAATTTATAAACCTGTAGGAATATATAAGGGTCACATATAATCAAACAGAAATCATTTAGGGTGGGGAAAATGACAAGTACTTCTATGTTTTTGTGGTTTGGTAGAGTAACAAGAACAGAAGCAAAATAAATAGGAAAAAAAAAGTAACAAAATTAAAATATAGCATCATCAAATAACAATGAAAAATTGGGATATATTTTCTTTTCTTTGTCCGATGTTGTACAAATTTAAGGAAGACCTTCCTTTCAAGATGTGCAAATAGACAGGTATTGCATCCTTTCAGGATGTGTAAATAGACAGTGAATCTTTATGAAAGGAGTTACTTACATTCATGATGAAACTGGAGCTCATGATGCAACCTTTTCAGATAAAGACTGGATCTTTTCCAAACCTTCCTTTCTTTCAAACCGTGTTCTTTGTCTAGAATCCCACATTACTTGTCACAGTTTTAAGTTCTATTGACATAAGCATATGCTTAAAGTTAATTTTCTGAATTCAGGGCCATTGTCTCCCTTTGTTATGTAGTAGGAGGAGTAATGGAATTTGGCTTCTGCAGCTTTCCTTACTTCTTGAGATACTGTCTCCACAGATTTTGCCTAACCTCTTGATTATTAAAAAAATGGGTTTATGTTGAACTGACAGACTGGATCCCAGCTCCAGAAGCTAGTGGAATGAGAGATTTCTAGCTTCCCTTTATTGATGATAATCTGCCTCAAAAACTGAAAAAGTAATGCTCTGGATATTCTTTTTCTCTATTGCTCATGCTTTTCTAAAATGAAATAGAGAGAGAGGAAAAAAAAGAAACAATAAGGGCTTAGGAAAACAGGACAGTGACATTGTTCTCTTTATGGGGGTCTGTCCTTGCACTCCAAAAAATTCTGGATGGATTTTTTAGTTCAATGTTTCTGACACTATTTTCAAGTTTGAGATACAGAATTTTAGTTGTTAGGTCCTGATTACATTTTTACTGCATGACTGGCAGCAGCTACTACAGGTACAACTAAGTTTTACTTTTCTGTGCTAAGTATCTTTAGGTATCTATTAGTAGGTCTTCCATGAATGGAAACCTTGTCTTCAACACTTACAGTATGAGCTGGTCACTTAAATGATATTATATGACAAAATCATGATTGACTTTCTTGCCTCCCTCTCCCTGGAGTGTTATATTTTTCAAACTTCATTATAGCTTAAACAGAAAATTCTATGCAACATTTTACTTTCTTCTTTATCTTTGAACTAGGCAAAATGTGAGGTAACCTAAAAAGTCGGAACAGGTTTTTTGCAGAAAGAATTTTATTGATCCAGGTTATACAGAAAAATACAGTTCTGTTGCAATGATTGCCCCTAAGAGAAAAAAATAAAAAGGTTTCATTAGAACTGTGGCTGTTTCCAAGACAGACACAAGGCAGGTGGTGGCTGATTAAGTCAGTCTAGCTTGTAACCTTATGGTGACTTATAGGGAGGAAAAAATCTAGGGAATTATTTTATTGCTTGAACAAAATGTTTAGTGCCATTCCAAATGCCATGGGGTATCTTAGTCATCTTCCCAGGTGCGAGATGTGTGTGTATTTACATAAGAAGTTTTTGGATCAACGCTAGCTGCATAATAAGTCAGTATTTCAGTTAATATTCCAGCCTCTGATAGGAACCGATTCTCCCATATGATAGAAAATCATACAGGTTAAAGGTCCTTCCTTTGCTGATCCATTAGTACACACTGTTTGTAATGGGTAGTAAAGTATGATTTAGGAGATTTTTTGGAACACTTTTATCTTTTTAATTAGCAAAAATCCCTCAATGAGTGTTTACATTGCAATATCTGAGAGACAGTATGTCTGTTTCAAATTCTATGCTTATTTGCAAGAGAGAAAGAGAAAAAAAAAAACTTTCTTTTTCCATGGACATAAAAGATTATTGTCAATAAAATACACAATTTATTAAATTTTACCCAGAAAATATATAAACCTTGAAATCTATCTTTGGAAAACATTTTGAAATTATAAAAGTCACCTCTAACATTGTTTCACACTTGAAATGCAATCACAGCGACCCATACTTAATAAGATGTTTCTACTACAGCACACAGTCAGTTTAACGGGTGGTAATTTGAAGTAACTTTGATAAGGTTATGTCATAGTTTGAGTGAGTTAATCTGAGTTCAATGATGAATGAACATGCTGTGTTAACTGGTAGGAGCATGGGAAAATCAGAGCTAATAGACATTATTTTAACAAATTGCAATTTTAAATCACCTTCCTGAGGGTCTTTAAGCAGGATTTCATCAATTACATGCTTACAGCTCACATTAGTGATACACATTAAAAAATTTCCCACATGAATAATTTAGAAAAAAAATTGACTATCAAACCCCTGTGTGAGTTAGCTCTTGTCTATTTAAGCAAAGTTTTACTTAAATGATGCATGACGTGCAATATTTCAAAAACGTTCCTTCTGAGATTATGAAGACAAGATACAGAGAAAAAAATGTCCTTGCAATGGTTCTATTTTCTTTCATGTGCCATTTAGTTTTCCTGTTGTTAAGCACCTTGGCATCTTTGCTAGTTTTGTTATTTACTTCTCAGGACTGACTCGCTTTAAAAAACTTACTTTCCAGTAGCACTTCCTTTTTTTGACATGTTCTGCTAAGTGAATGGAGGCACAATGTCTTTATTAAATCAATAGCATAAGAATGAAAAGTGGTAAGAATTTTTTGTCAAACAATTTGCAACAGAAAAAATGTCATTTAAAAAAAACCCATAACATTTGTTATTCCTTTCATAACAGTGAATTTCAAAAGTTACCCTGAAGAGAGTGTGGAATAATTTTTACACCATGTGAAGATAGCTTTTTCCATTTTTCTTAAAAACAAAACTGGGTTGTTTCACAATTTTTCAGGGGGGGGGGGGGGAGAAAAAGCAGAGCCAGAACAAGTAACAAAGAACAAAACTGAAAGATTTTACCAATTTCTTAGTGCAGATCACATTTAGGAAAGTTGAGTTAAGCTTCCTAGTGTTACTAAACCAGGAAGGAAACCTGGCCTGTCATAGCCAGCAGTTTCTCATTTCCCTAGGCTAGTCATTATATCCTGATGTGGGTCCCTATTTGAAACAGTAACCTATTAGAGCTTGTTTCAGGAGTCTCTTTCAGAAAGAAACTGAGTCTATAACCCTGCATTTTAGGCATTTACAGCATTGCGGAAAGATGTTGAACATGGGGAATGTTTGTTTCAGATACTGGGGAGGGGGAGAAGATTCCAGGCTAAGAAGAATATTCAAACTGTACCTTTTTACATTGAAGGATATAGCTATTCAGCTCAGCACTCAGACACGGTGACACCTAACCTTTCAGGCTCTCCATAGCTTCCAGGATGATATCCAAAATAGCAAAGGCACTTAGTCCCAGATTAATTTATAATCAAGGCACAAGAGTTAGGAGCTCAGGGAAAGAAACATTATTGCCACAAGGGAAGAATCATTGCCAGAATGCCATCATGCAGTGATTTATATTGAAGGTGGGATAAATCATCCTCTGGAGGATTCTCTCTCTATTCACTACAGATAAAAGGAGCCTTTCACAAGTTTAATTCTGACTTCTCTGCCTTACTAGATTCCTAAAGCTAGGGTCCAGATTAATTTCACCTAAAATTCTTTGCAGAAGTACAGTTGATTTGGAAATGAGAATCTTGGACCTAGAGGAACAATGGGTGAGAAGAATCCTAGATTTAGTTTACTGGTTATGCAATTTCATTTGGCATGGGGAGTCCTAAGTTTCTGACATCTACTTTTTTGATAGTTCAAATCTTCTTGTATATTGAAGTGTGTTACATATATGAACCCCTCTACATTATTAAAATTCAAATTATTTTACATATTCCCCACAGTAGAAACACTGGGCACTTACCTGGAAGTAATTTGGATGGCAAGGAATTTTAGCTACATAACAGACTGTTGGCCTTGCGTAAAGATCAGTGATTCCTGGGCTTCAGCCTTTGAAATGAAAGTTCATAGAATCATAGAATCATAGAATCATTGAGGTTGGAAAAGACCTCTAAGATCATCGAGTCCAACC
>NW_008795018.1:6487085-6487656 GCF_000699145.1 Aptenodytes forsteri
CAGCAGGATATCTGCCTCGTTGGCCTACCTATACAGCATTCTATATTAAGTCTTGATCAACACTCACTCAAATGTGGTTTTTTTGAGATTCATTAGAATTTAACTAGGAAAATCCATTGAATATTTTATTCATATTTTCAGTATTAAACAGTAATTGCTTCTGGTGAATTTAGCATTTTTAACATTAAACATTTTTAACTACCATGGTCTAATGAGTAATGTTTTATGCAGTAGTACATATTTGAAAAGTGAAAGACAAAATAAGTTTTGGCACTTATATCTGCTTATGCATTTCTATTACTAATTGTCCTGGTTTCGGCTGGGATAGAGTTAATTTCCTTCCTAGTAGCTGGTACAGTGCTGTGTTTTGGATTTAGGAGGAGAACAAAGTTCATAACGCACCAATGTTTTCGTTGTCGCTAGGTAGTGCTTACGCTAGTCAAGGACCTTTCAGCTTCCCATGCTCTACTGACTGAGTAGGCTGGAGGTGCACAAGAAGCTGGGAGGGGGCACAGCCAGGACAGCTGACCCAAACTGGCCAAAGAAACATTCCATACCATGTGACATCATG
>NW_008795018.1:6488108-6503466 GCF_000699145.1 Aptenodytes forsteri
TAATAATAATAATTTTATTTCAATTATTAAACTGTTCTTATCTCAACCCATGAGTTTTCTCACTTTTACTCTTCCGATTCTCTCCCCCATCCCACTGGGGTAGGAGGAGTGAGTGAGCAGCTGTGTGGTGCTCGGTTGCCAGCTGAGGTTAAACTATGACACTACTGTAAAATAATGAGATAAAACAATTTCAAAGGATTGGGCTTTTTTATTAAATAAAGTATTAAAATGAATTTTCCATTTCATATAGAACTCCACAGAGACTGTTTTTCCATTATCAAATGAAAACATGTTGTGTAATGTCATTATTTGCCATGAAATGGAAACGACTTAAATTTTGATCAGCATTTCTGTGGGTTGTGTATCAGGGGTTGGAGGGTATTTTATTTTGCTTATTGCTTTTTAAGTCTTTTTACACAGGTTTCCCTTGCAATGATTGCTGAGATTCAACCAGCAGAAGGGGGAAGGTGTTAAAGGAGGAAGACAATATTGCTTCAGACAAATTTTTTGTGAGTACATGTAGAAATACAGATTCATTACAGTGGTCATCTGCATTTTCCTGTAGAATTCCTTGAAGAATCAATTGCACAGAGTTGCTGCAGGAAAGATACACTACCCTGTTGAGATTCAGAGAGAGAATCAGAAGTACTCTGAAAAGTGAGTGAATTCACCTGGCATTTGGTGATCAGAATGATTTATTTCTGTTTCTTCTGGAGCCTTAATACCATCCTGGATATGGACATATAACAATAACAAGTCAACAGCTACCATCCACACAAATATTTAATTAACCATGTTTCTTGCTGCATGAGGATGGTAAATCATTACTAAATATATATATGTTAAGGAAAAGCTGTGAGAGGACCTCAAGTTGGCCACATCATTGTAGTATACATGCTGTCACTTTTTATTAAAGTAAGAAACATAGAATCACAGAATATCCTGAGTTGGAAGGGACCCATGAGGATCACCAAGTCCAACTCTTGACTTAACACAGGACAACCTAAAAGTTAAATCATATATCTAAGAGCATTGTCCAAACACTTCTTGAACACTGACAAGCTTGGGACCATAACCACTTCCCTGGGGAGCTTGTTCCAGTGCTTGACCACCCTCTCAGTGAAGAACTTTTTCCTAATATCCAATCTGAACTTCTCCTGAGCAGCTTTAAGACATTCCCTCTCATCCTGTCACCGGACACCAGAGAGAAGAGATCAGCACCTTCTCTCCATTCCCCATCATGAGGAAGTTGTGCCTACTCATTACTACCTAGTAATGAGGTCATTCCTCAGTCTCCTATTTCTTTAAACTGAATAAACCTAGTACTCCTTGTCTCCCCAAAAAAAGTGTTTTCTTAAAAGTTCTAAGCTAGAAAAAGAATCTTTAAAAATAAAGTAAATTAAAAAAGAAATATAACAGAAATTACATAGATTTTCTGTAAGTAAACCTCCTCTGTCTCAGTAGGGCAGATCTCTTCCTACAGGGTTACTGTCAATCTTTCAACTTAGCAGCTTGTAAAACTGCAGCAAAATGTATGCCTTTCTCTATGTCTCTAGGAAAAAAAAAACCCTCTCTTTCTGTGCATTAATTTAGAGTGTTGTCTACATATTTCTTCCTTGTTCCTAATCTCCTTATTTTGCTACTCTTTATGGAGGCCCTATTGTCTGCCTCTCCCTTTTGCTCATCTCCTCTCACATTGAAATCCAGAAGCTTTTTACACCAGTGCATGCTCAGCTGGTGTCAGGGAAAGCATAATCACTTTCCTTTCAGAGAGTTTAATCTGACCAAGAATACAGTAGCTAAGAAGCTGCAAGTAGCTGCTTTCTGTTTTGCTGCCCATCCATACTTTTTTGCAAAAATGTAACATAGTCAATTCAGAACAAACAAGTCAAAACAAATACCATCAATCTGATGGGTTAATCGTGTAAATCCAAATACATAATTTTCAGGCTTAGACCAGTAATATTTCTGAGAAATATGTATCAGCAATCTTCTCATCTATATACACAGAATAACAAGTACCTCACAAAATACGTACTGAAGCAAGCATCCATCAATTTCTTAAAGTTACTGTACCAGAACGAGCATTAGAATAATGATATTGGTCCTAAATATATTACCATTTACATTTTTGTCCCAGAAGAAGCCTTCACTGACTGACAAATGTTCGTATTAACTTCTTTATTTTCCCAATGTGTCTGACCTCTTCACTTGATAATGATATATGGGCAGAGGTCAATATGCCAGGCACTATTCACTGAAATTGTATCTTCAGTTAATGAACCTTATGGCTAATTAACAGTTTAAATGATATTAAGAATATGCAGTTTAAATACCACATTAAAAAAAAAAAAAATTAGAAATGACAAAAGTAGACAGCTATGACCCTGTTGATTTTAAATTTCCCCCTTAGGAGTCTTTAAGTGGAACATGGTGTTGGGAGGTGAAATGCAGGGGTTTTTTTAAAGACATTTGTTTTCGTTTAAGTTCAATCTTTTTATACTACTGATAGTGTCATTGGCCATTCTATGAGCAGTTGCTTATCTCAAATTATAATGTAGCTTCATAACTGATATATTTTAATTTCTTCTTCATTGTTTGGAGTATAATGTGTCTTCTGCTAAAAAAATATTCTGCTTTGTCCATCCTTGTCTGCCACTGCCTTTTAAGAAATTCAATACTTTCTTCAAAATAATATTTAAATGTGTATATATATGTTCTATTATCCCTAGTCTACAGAATTATTTTCTCATAATCTGTGTATGGGTACTGCTATGAGTCCAATTCATTGCTTTGTTATGCCATATATATAGTATCCCATATAGGGATATAATGGAGCTCTTTTGGACATACCATGTTTTCTGGGCCTTTCCATCTTGCCTCCAGTCTGGACTGCAAGGAAGTCACAAGACAAGAACACATTTTTCAAAAAAATACGTGCAAAGGAATGATGGAGGAAGAGACTGCAGTATCTTACTGGGTGTGGAAACTAACTGATGAGCAGAAAGAAGGTAATGTCACAGATGATAGATGATTTCTCTTATAAGCGTTCTAGCTCTTCTCATGTATGCACTGAATGGTATGACAGAAGTATTCAAGCCTAACTTCAGGCACCTTCTTGAGCAACCCAAGTCAGAACCTTAGCTGCCTTAGGTTTGGTCTATAATCAATAGTACCTTTAAAAAGCGGTTTAAATCTTGGATTTCAAACACTGGTAGCCATATTGAAGATCATACCTAAGCTACATCACTCTTCATTGCATTTCTTAACTTGGTCTGGCAGCAATGCTGGACAACAAGGAAAGTTCAGCTTGAAGAGGTATTTGCTCCATCAAGCCCTAAAGACTGAGAGTGCAATTTCTGGTGTGAGGTTGGCATTTTTCCTTCTTTGCCTCCAATTCCATCACATAGCTTGTGTATGTCAGTATAACTAACAATGAATTAACTTCATTCTAGATGTGACTCATGGAAATGTGGCACAGACCAGAGTACAGAGTTGTGATGTATCTTTTCAAGTACACCTTGATATAATGCATCCTACTGCATTCAATCAATTCATATCATGATGCATTCATTATGAAGTAATAGAATACAGCCAGCTTTGTGTCTGAGGTATCATAAAAATTCAGAAAGACATAAAATACCAAAGTGCTGAAGTGTTTAAATTGCTTTGAATTTTCAATCAACCTCACTCATCAAATGCTTAAATTACTATGACAAAGATTTAAGTGAATAATTCTAGAGTAACCAACAATGATGAAATAGTTAACTGTCTCACCAGCCGATAGATTTACATGCATTAAGAATGGGTGAATTTTGAAAAAGGGACCAAGATCCACCTTAATGAAAAATTAACAATTATGTGAAGAATTACCTTAAGTGAGGCTTTGAAGAAAAGATTACAGTGGCTGAACAAAGTTCACTAGATTGTATCTGCTCTGGATTTCAATGGGTCGACCACAAAGCCAAAAATAGTATCACCTGAACTACAAGAAGGGGCTGATTCTGACCATAAAAGACATTCTGGAAGAGTAATAGGATGAGAGAATACAAACTTCCATACAATATATGCACAATCTACAATAAACTCAAAGATCTTAATTTCATCATGTTTTAGTTTAAGCCCTTAGCTTAGTTACTCCTGTAATGTGTATCATGCCTTTGCTTAGGTTATATGATAAAAAGGTTGCCTTCACACAAAAAAAGGAGCACAAAGGAGTGATGGCAGGTGCGGTAACCTGAATAATACCCTCATCTGGCTACTACCATGCCCACCACAGGAGTAGCCCAGCCCAGGCACATAATCAGTCCATAAAAGGCACATCTCCCCACACACAAAAGGAGCACAGAGGCACAGTGGCAAGCGGGCTAACCCCAGCATTTCCATTTAGAAAAAAAACCCTGTCCAGCCCCTCCCAGGGCTGTCCACAGAGAATCTCAGTCTCATGGTCCAGGTATGACACCCACCCTATGAGTCACTGGGAGTAGCTCTCATGAGCACCTGTTGGACTGAGGAGAGTCACTGCCTAGACATATGGAACGCCTTACAGGATGCAGGGGAAGAACATTTGGGGATTGTACAAGGTCTGTTATAGGATTTTAGGGGAGGAACCGAAGCCAGGGAAAAGGGATGGATCAAACGGCCTTCTACGATGGAGTAACTGCATCAGCGGACAAGCGAAAAGCTATGGATGTCATCTACCTGGACTTCTGTAAGGCCTTTGATATGGTCCCCCACATCATTCTTGTCACTAAAGTGAAGAGATGTGGGTTTTAATGATGGACTGTTAGATGGATAAGGAACTGGCCAGATGGCCACATTCAAAGAGTTGCAGTCAATGGCTCAATGTCCAAGTGGAAACCAATAACGAGTCGTGGCCCTCAAGGGTTCGTGCAGGGATCAATACTATTTAATATATTCATCAATGACATAGAAGGTGGGATTGATTTCAACAATTTTGGGGATGACACCAAGCTGAGTGGTGCAGGTGATACACTAGAGGGAAGGGATGCCATCCAGAGAGACCTTGACAGGTTTAAGGAATGGACCTGTGAAAACCTCATGAAGTTCAACAAAGCCAAGTGCAAGGTCCTGAACCTGGGTTGGGATAATTCTCATTATCCGTACAGACTGGGGGATGAATGGATTGAGAGCAACGTTGGGGACTTTGGGATACTGTTGGACAAAAAATTGAACATGAGCTGGCAAAGTGTGTTTGCAGCCCAGAAAGCCCATCATATCCTTGACTGTATAAAAAGAAGCATGTCCAGCAGGTTGAGGGAGGTGATTCTCGCCCTCTCCTCTCCTCTCCTCTCGTGAGACCCCAGACCTTTTATCAGGGCCTGTAGTGACAGGACAAGACGAATGGGAACTGAAAGAAGGTAGATTTAGATTGGACATAAGGAAGAATTTTTTACGATGAGGGTGATGAGACAGTGGAACAGGTTTCCCAGAGAAGTCATGGATGCCCCATACCTGGAGGGTTCAAGGCCAGGTTGAACAGGGCTTTGAGAAAGCTGATCTAGTGGTGGATGTTCCTGCCTGTTGCAGGGCTGTTGGATTAGATGATCTTTGAAGTTCCCTTCCAACTCAAACCATTCTATGATCCTATGATCTCGGCGATTTGTGGAGGAACAAGTGTAGGAAAACAAAGGGATGAGGGGGTAAAAGGGCCTCCTTCTTGTAGGGTTGGCTGGTCAGTACACTTGTCTGGCCATGCCCTGTGCCTGATCAGCATAGTTTTTCTTGTCTTCTGATTCAATTCCATTTCTAGCTATTTTCCTGGGTGAAGGACTGTCTCTTCTGTGTGTGTGTGTTTATGGGGTTAAACTGCCAGCGGATGGAGTCAGACCAGGTGTCTGTATGTTGGTGGTGTCAGCACCTGGAGTGAGTGTGGGTCTGTGGGTGAGCATGTGAGTGCTACTGAAGGGGAAGCTGGATTAACTGGCAAGGAGGTTAAGTGGCCTGGGAGCCAGAGGCATCGTTGGGTCTCTAAGGGTGAGGCCATGGGAGGAACTGGTTATTGGAGGAGAGTCTCAGCCAGCTGCTGGAGAGACCATGGGTTCTGGGGGTCTCTAAAGTTGAGGAGGGGGGGTGAGAGAGAGAGAGAGAGAGAGAGGGTCTGTACCAGCAACTGAAGTGGGGCTGCAGCCTCAGGGGCTTCTATGTCCAGGTGCCAGAAAGTGGGGAGACTGGGATCCAGGTGCAGCTGCTGGGGAGACTGAGATACAGGGGCAGCTACTGGGCAGACTGAGGATCTGACCCCAGCTGCTGGAGGGATCCACACTTTACTTGTACACATATATATGCATATATGTGTGTGTGTGTATATATATATACACATATTTCCCAGTAATGCATCTTCATCCTGTTCAGCCAGAGAGGGGAGCAGGGTGAGGCCACTGGTGCTATTTGTGTTTGTGCAAGTGCTGTGTGTGTCTGTCTGTGCTGATCTGTGTGGCTAGCCATGTATATGTACCTATAAATATGCATATGTGTGTATACCTACTGGGAACATTTGCTCAGCCTCACTACTGGTTGGACCTGGGGGCATGGGGTTGCAGCAACCTCACCTCCCTTGTGCTTCTGGATTTTGTAACTCCCTAACACTTTTTTTTCTAATTGTACAAGACAGGACCCTTGAACTACTCCTAACTTGGACACCTCCATTCATCATCTAAAATTGTATTTGATGAATGTTAGCTTAAAACTCATATGGCAAGATGAAATATGCAAAATCAAAGTCAGATTTATTACCTCTGACAATAAGAGGAGACATTTAAAGTAACAGGGATTGTATATTCCCTGCCACTGAGAAACAAAGTTCTTGGACCTGTTCTAGTATTTTCGTGTGTATATATATATATATATAAAATTCATCAAACTAAGAAAGTGATACTTATTCTCTTTCTTGGATGTTGTGAGGTTTTATTAATTCTTCTATAGCATCCAAATTCCTAGTACAACAGATTATATTAGTGGAAACCACGTTGTCCTTGCTTTTGTATATCTAAGTCAAATCTGCAGTATTCCTGGAGTTTAGTATTTTATATATTACACTTTAAGTGTATGTATTATATGTATTACACTAAAAGTGTTCAGATCTCTTGCTCCCAAGTTCTAGAAATTATCCAACATATGTGTTTTTAGCAGATAGCTGATGCTCTGGAGGAAGTGGGTATTTACACCTCAGTTGCAGTGTGTCACCTTTCTGCTTCAGTGTGTTGCACAGCTTTAAATCTCTTAGATCACATCATCTTGTGTAATGTCAACTCACATTGGCTTTTCTGCATGACACAATATAACATGATGGGTGGTGACACAGAAAATGTAATGCAGTATGACACATCAGGAATGCAAAGGGTACTGCAATTGGATAGTTGGTGTCAATTTAGATAGGACGCTTCCAATCCAAAATGAATCTGGCAGACACTAATGGAGTGAATGTTACAGTAACTACTGTATGTGTGAAACTGAATTCTGCAGTTCATCACAGTGCATTGAACAGGTGCAGAAATGAAGTCTGAAATATTAGGAAGAATAAGTATTTGTAGTTGACATAGGTATGCAGGTTTAAAGTATGCTGAAAGGTTTTGTATTGCAAAATGTTCCTCTACCTGCTTTTTAATGTTTTCTGTAATCATTACTTGTTTATTTTAATTCCTTTTCTAAACTGTGGGCTACCAAAAAAAAATTAAAAAAATTAAAAATTACATATTGTGTTAGATTATACCAAACATAATTGGCATCAGATAGTCAAATGCAAAAGTATGGATGGAAGAGTAACACCCAGTTATCCCAGAGAACACTTTTAAATACTGAACTCCTTACTGCTTAATTGTTTGAACATTCCAATGAACTTTCTACCAGATAAATCTGCTGCAGAAGTAGGAAGTCCTAAGAATTTTGTCACAAGACATTCTGTGCCTTTCAGGCTGTGGTCTTATTTTATATAAAAAATGCAGTGTAATACTACCATATTAGATTTGGTTATTTTTTAGGATACTAAAGAATAGAAAGTCCAAAGAAGAAAAAGGGAGTAGACACAAGAGTACAAATACCTTGTTCTGTAAGTATCAGACGGCTGTGAAGTGATATAAGAAGTTTCTAAAGTTTTGGTTTATTTTGTTCTCTTGTCAAATCATCTGTAGAGCTAAGAGTCATTGTCTTGTTCCCCTAGGCGAGTCTTCTTTTTTTTTTCTTTTTTTTTTCTTTTTTTCTTTTCCTGTGGTAGCATGTTTTCTGCTATGTGTTAGCTATTCTTATGGTTCAGCTCTTTTATAGGACAGGGACTCAATAGTTTTCCCAAAGGACTAAAAGTATTTTAAACTATTATAGAACTCTTAAATTTTGTCATAATTTGTGCTCCAGAAGGGATAGAATTTATAAATGTGTATAGACACTGATTTTCTTCACTGAAAGAACCATTAAATCATCTGTGATCAGACTCTAGAAAAAAACTAGGTGGGAAATGCAGTGCTTTCATCTTTGCAGTGTGAGAGAGGAAAGGTTGGCATGTAGGACAGGAGTTCTTTAGGGCCATACTTAATACTTCAAATGAAATAAACAAACATAACCTCAGAAAGTCTCTTGTGCAGGACAGCAGCTCAGGGGATATTACAAAGTCTATTCTTCTGCTTGGAAAATGGTAAAAAAGAAAAAGAACTAAAACAGTGTGCTACAGAATAGAGCTGAAAAGTAGGGTGCAACAAACAGGGGTGATGCACTGTAACTGATAAGACACAAAGAGGAGTTTAATTCCTTTTTTGTACGACGTAGTTTTAGCCCTTCAGCAAAAGATCTTTTTAGTGACAACTGCTACCCTCCTCCAATGATTCTTTCTTTTGTGAGACTCACAATTTTCTTGCAGTTTTTTTCCTACTAGCGTAATAGGACAACTTTAACAGTTAAAGGGAAAAAATAACAAAAAATCCCCTTTAAGTGCTTTTATCAATATTTCAAAGGTAAACACAACTGCTTCACTGTTTCCGAGGAACAAGAAAATCAACTTTACTGCCAGTTTCACCAACAGTGATTTATTCCCCCACTCAGTTTTTGCAGTTGCCATTGCTTCCCATGAAGTTAGAGTAGCATCTAATTTTTGCAAAATCACATGCAGTGTTTCCTGGTGAATATTATTTGCCATCATTGTTTTGACAGGAAGAATACAATGATGTGTTATAGATGAGACCAGACAAAGCACTAAAGATAAATTGTAGGGCACAGTCTCACTCAACAGCAGACCATCCGGAGATGGTAATGGTCAACAGTTTAGCATCACTCACCCAAAGAAGAGTATTTACAAGCTCATGGTTCCCTGCAGGTCCCCCTTCTGGCATGCCATCAGCTTGTGCCTGAGGCCCTGTACTGAATAATTCTGGATCATAACTGCATTAGCAGCCCACTGCAATCTTTTGAAAAGAAGTGACTCAGCAATCACATCCTCCCTATTTGTAGAATCAAGATTGAAGAAGGAGGGTGGTAGTGTGATTCCATGCCCCCATGAGGCAGTATCTTATCCTAAAGATATTGATTAGCTTGGACATGACCCACATTAGTCTATTAAATTACTTCTGAAGTGGCAAGTAACTGCCTATCCCTGATGGTAGGTAGGGTAAGAGGATGACATTTCTTTAGTTGTTTCTGCATATTGATTGTTACACTACTTGTTCATATAGTAACTTCACTTAAGTCTCAGTTCTGTAAGTGTTTATTCATGTATGGCATAAATTTGCTTTTTCAGCTGTACTAAAGTTCTTCACAACTATGCACGAAATTAAACATAATGTTTTGCAGACTGTGGCCGTGTTTTGTCATGTTTTTGAGGAAAATTGTTTCTTCCTGTGGATATTATGTAATCCTGTGTTTTCTCGCTGTGAATCTTAGTGTTAATCTGTTTTTCATGTCCAGTTAGTATGTCTATTCATCTCTTTCAAATAGTATTTCTAAGTATGGAAACTGGTTTAGCAGAGGAAAGTAAAAGACAAGATGCCTTCATTGGTGTTCCTAGCCAAGTTCCACTCCTTTGAATTTCAAATACCTGTTGTTGCAAGTGGGACTGATTTGAACAGATCAGGCTTTTAGTAAAAAGGAAAAAAAAAATATTTTAGGAAACAAGGAAAAATGATCATCCACCACTCATGCTTTTTGATGTTCATATCTCAGTGTGCTTATTCTCCAATGTCCATAGATCCCTCCAAACTGTATGGTCAAACAGTCTTAGTACGTGACCAGGCACTCCAGGAGCCACAGTGTTGCTGAGGTTTCATATCTGTCCAGACTTAACTTGGCTGGGTTTTCTTCCTATTTTATTCACTCCTTCAAGTCATAATTAAAGAATCATATTCTTCTCATTATTTCTTTACACATGATTTCTCTTGTTCTTTTTTTGGTCACATGCATGAAATACACTGGGACTGTTACACACAGAAATACACATGCTGTATACGATATTGTTTGTTTAAATGGTGTCAAGTCACTGGCCTTAGGAGGAGATCAAGTGAAAGAAAAACTGTTACAGGTAGGGCAGCACTTTTGTAACGCTGGATTTACTTTCTATTTCCCAGAGGTAATTACAAAAATGACTTTTTTGTTTCTGACAGAATCCCTCCTATATTCCTTTCAGACTAGTGTTTAGCAGAAAATGACTCATTTCCTCTTTCTTTGAATTAAAGTGGGCTACCACCAAATAGCACTTTGTTGTCTGCACAGAATGCAATTATAACACTTCCTTTAATCTTGAATTTATCCTCATGGAATTTTCACTCTTTACGAGAGACATACACAGTGTGTATACTTTACTACAGTGCCTATGAATGTTATTAAATAGAAATAAATTGACTGATTAAAATTTATTACAAATTAATAGTTCTTTCACATTTTGATTTCTTACTCATCTGTGATGGCTGGATTTATTTTACTTACCTTTAGGGGTGGGATTCAACTCCAGATAGTAAAGTATTTAATATGAACACCTGAAAATATATGCCTCTGTGAAAGAGAAGTGTCAAAAAAAATAGTGTAGCCAGTGCTGACGTGGGACTTGATTCAGTTGCTCAAATATGGTCCCTGACTACTATCCAAGATGTCCTATGGTATCCGTCTTGTCACCCAGCAGCCACTCCAGGGAGGCGTAGTTTTCTCATAGGTCCCTTGTCATATCTGCCATTCCAATGCAGGTCTTGCTGATATATGCAATATCAGTTCAGCAAAGGGAAGTGCAAAGTCCAGCACCTGTGAAGGAATAATACCAGGCACCAGTATATGCTGGGGGACAACCAGCCAGAAAACAGCTTGTCAGAAAAGGAAGTGGGTGTCCTCGTGGACATCAAGTTGTACATGACTCAGCAATGTGTCTTTGTGGCAAAAAAGTCTAAGGGTATCCTGGGCTGCATTAGGCAGAACATTGCCAGCAGGTCAAGGGATGTGATCCTTCCCCTCTACTCAGTACTGGTGAGGACATACCTGGAGTGCTGGGTTCAGTTCTGGGCTCCTCAGTACGAGAGAGACATTGTCATACTGGAGAGTCCAGCAAAGGGTCGCCAAGATGACTAAGGAGCTGGAGCATCTCTCCTATGAGGAAAGGCTGAGAGAGCTGGGACTGTTCAGCCTGGAGAAGAGAAGGCTCAGGGGGGATCTTCTCAATGTACATAAATACCTGCATGGAGGATGCAAAGAGGATGGAGTCAGGCTCTTTTCAGTGGTGCTCAGTGACAGGACAAGAGGTAATGGGCACAAACTGAAACACAAACTGAACATCAGGAAACACTTTTTTACTGTGAGGGTGACAACATTGGCACAGGTTGTTCAGGGGAGTTGTGGAATCTCCCTCGCTGGATATATTAAAAAGTTGTCTGGATGTCATCCTGGACAACAAGCTCTAGGTAACTGGCTGAGCAGGGGTTTTAGACGAGATGACTTCCAGAGGTCCCTTCCAACCTCAATCATTCTGTGATTCTGTGATATCCAGTGATGTGAAATAACCTTAAGTACTTATGACTGAAATCTGAACTGAGTTCTAGTTATCACTGGTGCCTAGTGAGGTATTATCCCATCCCGAAGTAAAAATGTAACATTTGATTAAACACTCCCTTCATTCCCACAGTTTATATGCCTACATGGGATTTAGCCCCTCTAGGCTCCCTTCATACTCAGTGGAAAGAAACTGGCACCTTTTTAATGTAGATTAATTTGTCCTTTGATAGACATGTAATTTTAGGGTATAATTCACCTTACCCTAAAATGCCAGTCTCTCCATTGACTGTAAAGGAAGCCTATCAAGAGGCACTTGGATGTAGGCATCTGCTGATCAGATCATATTTGTTCATATAAATGTACCCCTAAGTTACTATAACTGTGCAGAACATCATTTAATTTTAGCAATTTGTGGCTGAAAATGTTCTTACTGTATACCGGTGAAAGAAAATGGGCTGTATGAAGGAAAAATGCTCATTTCATTGACTGTAAAGGAAGCCTATCAAGAGGCACTTGGATGTAGGCATCTGCTGATCAGATCATATTTGTTCATATAAATGTACCCCTAAGTTACTATAACTGTGCAGAACATCATTTAATTTTAGCAATTTGTGGCTGAAAATGTTCTTACTGTATACCGGTGAAAGAAAATGGGCTGTATGAAGGAAAAATGCTCATTTAATGCTTGCATACATTCAAGATACAAACCAATTGAGGTAGCTCTCAAAGTAATAGTCATGACACTTATGGTTTTTATATATCAAAGACTGTGTGCAATGGCTTGGCAGACAGGATTTTTATGATTTTTTTTTTTTTTTTTTTTTTTTTAAATACGATTCCAAGCTGATCAATCACAATCCAGATATGAACTGAAAGCTGTGTAGCCATGGCAGTATAGCTACACATTGGATTTGAGTTTTCTCAACTCTAGCCTTCCTTGCTCTGAGAACAACATTCTAACGTATCATTCAACTAAGGCAATTCAGGCTTAGGCTCCTGACCCAAGACAGAAGAAAAAGTAAGCCTGAAACTAACTGCAAAAGTGGCCTCTTGTTGGCTGAACAAAGTTTTTGACAGGCTGATATGAGCTTGGCTGTGGAATCTCAGGAATGTGCTCTAAAATTTTTATATGAAGAAAAAATTAAATATTATTCATTAAAAACAAAATAAGGTTTTGTACATGTGATAGGATTCAGAATAACATGTGTTTATTTATTCATTATTAGGCATTATCTGTATCCCTTGAAATAATTCAAAAGCATCCTTTTTTTCCTTTCTTTGACTGCCATTGATGGATATCTTTTCCTACAAATATATAATTTTATATGTTCATTGAAAATATTTAAGATTACGTTGCCCATATGTACTGAGTGTTCATGGCAAGGTGTTGGCAACGGGGGGGGGTGAAGGGGTGGCCTCTGTAAGGAGAGCTGGCTCCAAAGGACTAATCATAAGGCACAGTTGAGACCCTCAGACAAGATGGTGGTGCCTCGGGGAAAGCACATTTAAGACAGAGCAAAACACTGCACAAACAGTGAGGAGTGAGGGGAAAAAAGTGAGAGATGAATGAGTGGGAGGAGGTGCTTCAGACACCAGAGCAGAGATTTCCCTGAAGCCCATGGAGAAGACCACAGTGAAGCAGGTTGTCCCTCTGCAGCCCATGGAGGACGATGGTGGAGCAGATAACTGCACTGCAGCCTGTGGAGGACCCCACACCAGAGGAGCTGGATATGCCCTGAAGGAAGCTGCAGCTTGTGGAGGACCCACGCTGGAAAAGTTTTATCTTGAAGGACTGTAATCCATGCAAAGGACCGATGCTGTAGCAGGGAAAAGTATGAGGAGGAAGGAGAAGCAGAGAGGAGCTGTTATGGACTGACCACAACCCTCTGTTCCCCACCCCCTTGTGATGCTCAGGGGATGGGGGAGGTAGAAGAGTTGGGAATGAAGGAGTGAAGTTAATCCTGGGAAAAGGGGGGTAGGTGGGGAGGAGTGTTTGTTTTTGGGTTTGTTTTTCAGTATCCCAATCTATTTTAATTGGCAATAAATTCAATTCAATTTCCTCAAGTAAATTCTCTTTTGCCCGTGACAGTAAATCATAAGTGATTCGTAAGTGATCTCCCTGTCTTTGTCTTGACCTATGAGCTTTTTCATCCTGTTTTCTCCCCCTGTCCTTTTGAGGATGGGGAGTGAGAAAGCAGCTGGGTGGGCATCAGGCAGCCAATCAAGGTCAACCCACCATACCATATCACTTGTATGACAACATAAGTGATTGTTACACTGAACTTCCTAGAAATGTGCAGAATTTTCATAAGATGATAATGTATAATCTTTAAAATACAAACAGCTAAATGGGTTTATGTTATTTTTATTTTCTAATGTTCTGGTCTATGTGTTTGTTTTATAAGACTAAAAGCACTTGCAATTATTTTCACTAATCATCATTACACTTTTACACCAGGAAATTACTCACTGTGAGAAGTTACTATACTAATGTCAGGTTAAATCCTTCTAGTTATACCTTTGTGGACTACTGATTGTCATACTTAAATCATTGGGTTACAACAGAAAAAACTGAAATCAGAAGTTGGTCTTTATCTCTTGATGCATATAAGCCAAGAATTAGGCTTATAGCAAAACTAACTAATTGAAAATATATTTAAAAGAAATTGTGTTTCATTCATAGTATTCTCACTCAACTGGGAACCCGCTGATGAGTATTCCACATGCAATGACTAAAGAAAATTCACATAATCATGTTCAAGATCCCCCAAAAGATTTTTTGTGAGAAACCATGTCTTTAAAGAACCGAGTCGATTGAGCTACTCAATCAACTTCTGACAATTATTAAGGCTGTTTCATATTATAAAAATAAGCATCTCTAAAGCTTTGAAAACACTAAACTAATACCAAAACAATCTGCTGTAACAAAGAAGTCTTATATGAAACAGATCCCTGCAAAGCATTTGAAAGAGAATCAGTAATAAATGCAAAATGCTGGATTACCCCTGCCTCCTTTATTAGTGAAAAAAAATGTGTTGAATTGAATGTTGAAAGACACTTTTCTCATAATAGCATCCAGCCTCCATTCAGCCCAGAGATAGCTGCAGTCCTTGTCCTAAGGAAAATAAATGCAGATGTTGAAGTCTCCAACAGTTAGTGAACATTTTGGGGATGTTGGAGATGATTACTGTCTGACAGTGCTTTGCCAAGCACACTACTCATGCAAGGTTTCATAAAAATAATGATCTGTGCACCATGATAGTTTTACACAGCTGACAATTCTTTAATATATCAGGATGGTATGCAGAAGATGTATAGAATCATAGAATCATAGAATAGTTTGGGTTGGAAGGGACCTTTAAAGGTCATCTAGTCCAACCCACCT
>NW_008795018.1:6503549-6510955 GCF_000699145.1 Aptenodytes forsteri
GTTTAAAGCCGTTCCCCCTTGTCCTGTCGCAACAGGCCCTACTGAAAAGTATGTCCCCATCTTTCTTATAAGCCCGCTTTAAGTATTGAAAGGCTGCAATAAGATCTCCCCAGAGCCTTCTCTTCTCTAGGCTGAACAACCCCAACTCTTTCAGCCTGTCCTCATAGGAGAGGTGTTCCATCCCCCTGATCATTTTCGTGGCCCTCCTCTGGACCCGCTCCAACAGGTCCATGTCTTTCCTGTGCTGAGGGCTCCAGAGCTGGACACAGTACTCCAGGTGGGGTCTCACCAGAGCAGAGGAGAGGGGCAGAATCACCTCCCTCGACCTGCTGGCCACGCTTCTTTGGATGCATCCCAGGATACAGCTGGCCTTCTGGTCTGAGAGTGAACATTGCCAGCTCATGTCCAGTTTTTCATCCACCAGTACCCTCATTAATGTAAATTAAGCTAAATTAAGAAAGTTTTGGTTTAAAGCCTTCCAGAATAGAAAAACCTTATTTTTATTTTCATAGTTAAATGCCTAAAATTTGTACTTTAATGCATCTCAGCCTCATTTCTATATATTTCTAATGTACTAAATCTTGATATTCCATTTTCTGTTCTGAGTAAAGTTGACTTTTGTTCTTAGGTTTATTTCATTTTTCTGTCACCCTCATGCCATTGTTCTGGCTCAGGCATTTGTTACTGAACAGAAGCAGAACAATTTAGACAAAATAAGAACTTACCTAGTGCATGGATACCTAAATGTAAATAATGAGCAAAATCTTACATTTCAGATTCTTGGCTAATTGCTATGATAAATATGGGACAGACTATCACTTGTGTCCTTAACATCATTAATTAATTGTGAATGACTGATATCGTAGCATCTAGTTGTGATATTTTAGAGTCATAAAAAAGAATAAACTAGTAAAACTATTTTTCCACTTGTGAGTTAGTATCTTTTAGAATTTGAAACTGTAACAGTGCTAACAGGCATTAAAAAGACCAAAGCAAAACAAAGCAAAATGCACTTGCCATACCTTCTTTTCCCCATCAGTGCTATTATCAAGCTCTTTTTATTTCACAGACAAAATGTGTCTTTACAAAAAACAAAACACAAAGAAACTTACAACTATATATGTAGAACACAATAAAAATAAAAATAATCCTCAGTGTATACCTGAAAAACCTGTGCAGGGACAAATCTCATCCTGTACTCCCTTATTTCAACGGTTTTAAGTGGAAGGTCTTAGGAAAAATTCTCAGACTACTCAAGCTCAGAAAGTATTATTCTATATACCTTGTGTATTGTCATAGTACCCTACATAAACACCATTAAATCAGTGGTTTCTTCCAGTTCTGTCTTCAATTGATTTTCATAAGGTCTCATCCTTCTCATAATTACTAATTTCTTTCGGTTGTAGCAGGCTAAATCAAATACAAGCAAAAATATAGGTTGTATCTGTTTTATTATCAGCTGTAACAACTGATGATATTTTCTTGTAAATATGCTAAGACTAATGGTACAGGTGTTAGATCACTTCTCATCTACTGAGGCTATCCAGGGAGTAGAGCAACATCAGTGCTTATACTTTTGATCAGCTTATTCCAATGTGGTCTAGAAATGGAGTATTATGCATAGATTCAGACTTTCATTGTTTGTTGCAGTGCACTAGAAAATCAATTTCTTAGAAGAATGTTGTTGCTGTACTTTCTCTATTATTTCTGTTATCAGCAGCTTTCAATAATATTGACAATTTGTGCTGTCACTGCTCAGTGCTACACACAATGAGGCCACTCCTGCTGAGAAAGACCTTCTGGTATCAGAGAGATGCTTAATTCAAGCTGTAAGCATTGGCATTTTATATAAGCACAACTGATTGGACAAATAATTTTAGTGCCCAGAGAGTCAAAGAAAGGTCAGAGAAATCTCTGACCATTTAATGATGACTATTAATTTATTTGTTACAGACAAGCAAGACAGTTGTATGGTGATCAAATTAGTTGCTATATCACAGAAGATTACTAAGTCATTATGATATTTGGAAAAAAAATAAAAGGAGATAATAATAGTTGGGTTTCTTCAGTCTAAAACTGCAAAATATATTTGGAAGGGAAGAACAAGGTGGTAAAGTAGTCAGTTTATTGAAATAACAGCACACAGACGTTCATTGAGGCCGTGCAGTCCCATTTTATATGCTCAAGAACAATAACAATGTTAGGTCAAGTGCTAAGGTAAGTTAGGTAAGATATGTTTTAATACTTGAGATCAGGAAACAAAACACCTCTCATGTTATTGAAATGAAGACCATGGAAATTTAGGAGTTATTAGAGATACACAAATTACAGACAGGATCTTTTTGAGTGACAGTTACAATCCCACCTTCATTCCTTAGTGTGTTTTGTGCTTGGTAATAACGTGGAAAAATCCCACGTCTTGAAAACAAACTATTCTATTCTTAAGATGAAAGAAAATTATCTTGGACCCAGCATTAAAAAAACTGTGAGTTGTTGCCTTTACAAATTCTTTGCTACTTTAATAGAAATTCATTTCTATAAGGTACAAGGATCTTGCACCAGTTATTGTTGTTTGATTGCCCAGGCTTTGTGATTAAGACTTTTGGCTTGTTAGCTTCTCCCACCCAGCATTTATCTCTTCAAAGCATTTTAGTCTTTTCAGACTCTAATTCACCCATTCTTCATCTGTGCTCAAACATCACTCAAATACCCCATTACCTGTGAGACTACTATGTCTCTCTGCCTCTGAAAGAAAGCTGACTGGAAATTCAAGTTATTGGCATACTTTTGGCATTGTGGTCCATAATACCTGCCCAATATTTCATAAGATTTCTATAGCCTAAGCTTTTCTACTCCAAATTCCCATGAAATAGAGGTAAAAAAAGATAACCTCCCAGTTTATTTGCATGTAACCATTACTCCTAGCAGCTCACACATACAAGATTTAACAATAGTTACTTTTTTATAATGAATGGCATCATTGCAGGAAAAAAGGAAAACTAGGTTGGATTATATGAATCCTGTAGCAAATGCAGTAAAATGACTACATTTTCTTTTAAGTGATCCTTCTATATTAAGGCAGTATTTTTTTCAGCATAGTTTCCCTTGAAACCAAAGTAATAAGGAGGTAAAATGAAATCACAGTTACCACATTAAAGGTACTGATCCAGAAATCTTCACATGGATCCACATACAGAAATGACCATCGATGAACAAATCTCCATCTCTTGTATGTGGGGACTGAGAGACAATCATCTGAAGTACTGTGCCTCTCACCTTCAAACTTTCAGTGGACACTCTCCAAGGTCATGAACCTGTTGCACAGCATGGCAAGAGTCAGCTGCCACTCAATACAATTAACAAAAGTACAAATCTATTTGCATTTTCTTGCAATGGTTCTCAGATCAGATAATTATGACGACTGAGTCCAAGGATGATAAAAGCTTATACTTTTTTCCTTAACAAAGTGTCTGTCATAGGCATGGACACTGTTCTATTTTGAATGAGGAGTGCTTAACTATAATGTGACCAAGACCATGTGTGTCACTTCAAAAATGAAAGCTACTTATGAGTCAGGAAGAGGGACAATTAAGCTCTTAGGTCTTCCCCCACCATTAAATCTATGAAGGATCCTAGGAAGGATGTTTTCTTTAGTAAAATAAAACTTATATTTTGCGAAAAGCAATCATACTGAAAAATAAATTAAAAAAATCTTGCTTAATTCAACTGTATATATTTAACATATGCCATCATCTGCATGAAACATTCAGCATTCTTACAAAATAGAGAAAAGGTCACAGAAGGCTATTTCAATTAAATTGTAATTCTTGGCAAATTAGAGTTTTCTTTGGCTCATATTTTTTCAGGTAGATAGAAACCTCAAAACAGAAAGTAGTTTCAAAGTATTATTTTGGAAATTATGTGTATGCAATAGTATGCAAATGAGTGGTCTGGTTGATTTATCTTCACTTTCTGAGTCTTTTGAGATCCATGCCTTCCAATCTAAAAACTCAATCTGCTATGTGTGAGATCATTTGAGAACAGTAATGAATTACCTACATAGGCAAAGACTATCCTGAATGTTGTCTATTCAATTCCCATAAAATTATCACTGCACAACATGCATAGAAAAGAAAATTACTATTTTTTTTTCTTTCCCTGGAATTTGGTTTGGACATAGCCTCAGGTTTGGCATAGTCACTGGAGATGTTGTATATCCTAATTCATAATAGGTAACAAATTCAGATCTGGTTCTCCTACTCTCAATGGAATTTCATGTTGAGAATGTAATTTAATTCTTCCTTTACAACTTTAGAAAAGGCAAAAATGCTGATCTACTAAAAAAAGTCTAAGCTCTATAGCTTTATTCTGTTTTAGTGAAAGTAGCAATATTGTTGCTATCCCACATTTGAAATGAAAAAATTCTAAAAAATTAAAATGCATTAGACCATGCTGAAAATTGGTTTTCCTCCAAGAATATGGTTTTATTCCCCGTAGTTAAAATATAATTATCAAATAAAGCTGGGATTGTTGTTGCATTTGGGAATGGTATTTGCTATATTTATATTATCTCTGTAATTTTCAAAATGTTAATGTATGCCTACATTTGCAGATCGAGTTTATTATGTTTAAGTTAATTATGTTTCCAGTTCAGATATTTTACTTTTTGTTGAATTTTACTGTGATAGTTAATTATTCTATCAGTAGATGTGACCTTGTTCCTTAGCACAGAGGGGGATACATATTTATTCACAGAAACAGGCTTTTACATCCCAAATTAGATAATAAAAGTCTTGTTGCATTCTGACAGTACACATTACTACATTTTATCTTAGAAACGTGGCATTATCTCAGTAATATCATGCAAATACCAAAGAAAAGAAATGGTTTTATAAAGCAGAAGGAAGGAAAAAACAGCAGGATACTGTGAAAGAATTTCAAACTTTCTATTCTTCAGCAACTGTGATAAATTGGCTAGAAGATACCGATTATCACTAACTGCAAATACCAATGTAATAGCTGGCAGTACAGAATGCTAATTTTACTATCTTTAACTTTAACTTTTTTTTTTTTTTAATTTTTTTAACTCAAGCTTCCACAAAAAGCTTGTGTTGGGTTAATTTGCATGTTGCATAATGTCTTTCAGTAACAATGATTAGTGAAGAAATTCTGACTTTGGACTTTTTTTCATTGCATTTGAGTGATGGAACTGTGAGAATATAAGTTTAGACTTTATGCAATGACACCTACAGTTTGTAGTATGTATTTTTTAAATAAATTAGTAGTATTGCAAATGAAAAAGATTCTATGAATCATTATTGTTTAAATGCATTACTGAGCTATAATTAGTACATGGATGGGACAGTTATATATTACTTAAATTTTATGTCATGACATAATTGTTACACAAAAGTAACTTTAATTATGTCATTAAGAACTCAGATACATAATGAGCAATGAGAGTATGGAGTCCTAATTAAAAATAAATAAATAAATAAAATGGGCATAATCCAGTTTTTACAAACCACATACCAACCCTTCTCTGGTTTTGGTCAATCAGTCTGTCAAGTCTTTCCATAAGAAGAGTCATATAAGCTGATGCCTCTGAATATCTTCTACTCCCAGATCTCTAACCTCTCTAATACAGTTGTCAGGGATCGGAACCATTCTCCTCACTGCATTAATTAATGTGTAAAGGGAATGATGAGGGGACTGGTTAAGTATCAAAGCAAAGAATTATATACAGATGTGAACACTGGCAGTAATCTGAAAAAAAACCCAAACCAAAACAACATCCATTGAAATGTTTTCATTTTTGTTCAGCCTCTGTTCGCTCCTGCAAATCTAAGTTTGTTGGATAGATAGTGTAGCAATGGAAAACGGCTCCATGGCAGGTAAGAGAGAGCAAAGGCATTGGAGAGATGGCAGAGACACAAAGGCTTCTGGAAGCAACCCACTAGGGTCCTACACAATCAAATAACTTGGTTCCCTGTCAGTTCACAAGTTCTGCTGCCTAACTTTCATGTTTAGCTTATTTCCGAGTATTATTCTGGAATAAACCATACAGTTTGCTTTGAGACAAAACCCAGGTGAAGTTCTAAAGATTGCTTGCCCCAGATACCCCTCCTTTTCAGCCATAAGGAGGAGGTTGTACCAGTTTTCTCCCTCTCTGTGATGAATCTACATGATCCTATATACAACCTCAGAAAGACTTGCATCTCAAATCTCTCTCTGTATAAGGGTGTGTGCTGTCATCCACACCCCAAGAAACACATATTTTCAGTATTTGCTACAAAATATGTCTCTGGGAGTTTAGATATAGTCCTTCTCCCATTATGTTAGCAACTATGAGGTTTAAAAACACTTAATGGTGTACCATAATGAGCCAAGGTGACTCCATGTTTGACTCTTGGTTTGACTTCTGCACAAACTCATATGGCAGAAGTAGATATCTGACCTATGCCTGACTGCATTTTGCAATAAGAACTAAATGGAACTGGCAGATACTGTTTTAGAGGTGAGGTGGACATGCTGCAACTCATAGCTGATGACAGATATACCCCTGTAAGAAGATTGGGACAATCCCAGTCTTATCACTGTGGGAGGGTAACACCTAACTATCCATGAAGAGGACCCTCTGGACTAAACAGAGGTGCTTGTATGTGTAATGAACTAGTGTGTGCTGTTTATCGGGTCCTTTCATCTGAATTATTTTTGCTCAAGATCAGTTGCTGTAGTCCTTCACACAGAAAAGGAAATAAGTATTTGGTGAAAGTAAAACAAGTGACAGTGCAAAATTAATAGTTTTTAATCCTGAAAAACTGCACTTGCTTTCTCAAGCATTGCTTAATTTACATATCAAAAAGTGTTTTTGAAAGATAAGAAATATTCCAGGAAAAAAAAAAAAAAGTAACTTCTTTGAGATTGTGAAAATAGTATGTCAGTTATTCTGATGTTAAATGACATTTAAAAACACATTTAATCAGAAGTAGAGATTGTCAACTTCTTCCCATGGATTAACCCATTTTGCATTCATTTTCAATGATTATTCAAACAGAATGTAGTATTATATAATATAAATTTAGCATCTATCTGTCTATTAAATTCTATTGGACATAAAATGTGAGGTTTTCGTATTACATAATTTTCATCATGAGCAGTGTGACATCTATATCTGAGGTCACAGGGTCTATTTTAGGCATTTGTTTCTCCATAAAATGAATTGTACTTAGTAATTATCGGTTTCTCTCGGTAGATTATAAAGAAAGTTTAAATTGCCTATTCATCGGTAAATACACTTATTTTAGGGTGAAAGAATCTTACCCAGCATGTCTGAACCTTCTAATGTCTATGTCTTAGATACTCAGGAGTCTGCTTCCAACCAGGACTGTATTGCTGCAGACAGG
>NW_008795018.1:6511351-6525660 GCF_000699145.1 Aptenodytes forsteri
AGAAAAGAGAAAAGAGAAAAGAGAAAAGAAAGAAAAAAAAAGCTGCAAAGTGAACTTTCTTATGGCTCCCTTGCAATTTTAAAATGGCACACAAAAAAAATGATTATTGATGGTTCCAACTAGGATATCATCTCATGCTCAGAAACATCAACAGTCTTTTTTTTAAGTCATTAGGATAATATAAAAAAAAAGTTCATTCACAGTTTTATTATAAATACTTATTATAAAAATAATTGCTAGATGTAATAACATTCTTACATTATCTTATCATAAAATGACTTACAAACATATTAAGACCCTTTAATGGATGGTAATAAGAAACACTGATAAAGCAGTATGCACACTTTCTTAAAACAGTATATGTGCCTGCTATACTTAATGTATGACTTTAAGCTATGAAGTGTACTATAGAGTGCCATATAATTTGATAAATATAAAGAATTATGTACACAAAACTGCACATACAGTATAAGTAATTTCCCTGAGGAGACTGGTGACACAATAATAAACCTCAAGAACTCAGCTCAAATGATTTGTTAATGTCACAAGTAAACCCAAGTGGAATTACAGTTTCTTATGTACACTACAAGTATATGTAATTTTTATAAAATAAAGTAAAAGAAATCATTCTTTCTGATCAATACTATGAGTTTAAAAATAAATGTAAGCAATATTTTCTCCATGCCATTCCCTCAAACTGCTCTCTTTTCTTCTCTTCTTCTCCAGTTGACTTTTGTCACTTTCTCATTCCACTGTTTCTTCTGCTTCTTTTCCCCCTATTCTCTATCCATGCTTCTCAATCCTCTCTAGCAAATAATATTTTCAATCAAACCCACTTATTGCCATGAATTTCCCTAGGGGAGGACATGAATCAATAGCAGATTAATGTTATTCAGAACATTCAGTGAGCTACTAATAAAACTATTGAATACTCACAAGAGAGAGACATTTCTTTGCAGAAGGAAACACATTTAAGAATATTTTCTAGAGACCTACCTATGATAATCCCCACACAAGAAAAAAGAATTTAGTAATTCTCTATGGTATTGCTTCCCTTTCCATCAATTATTTCTTATATAAGACCTTAAAAATGAGAACAGGTTTCCCTTCTTCTCTCTACCTCCCAGAACCCACAGTTTAATGTTTCCTTCCCTAACAGAAAACCAGCCACTACTTTAGATTTTTAAGGGAATAAGCTCAGAAGTTACTCTAAACAGGCTATTTTCCCTCTTATAATCCATAATACCAGGAAACATCACTCCTGAAACAAGTATTCAATATTTGATTATTTGCCCTAAGTTAGGGAGCAAATATACTGTGCTGTGTTTGAAATAAAATGTTCTTTGTTACTAAAATATTTTTACTGCCTAAAATATTTTATTATTTAAATTTCAACCATCTGTTCAAATCAGAATGTAATGCAGAACATCACCTCTGGCATATATATATTATAATAATCTTCTAAAAGAGTAAAACTGAAACATGAAAAAATCCTTATGCACTAAACCTAAACTCTTACTGTACTAATCATATAATAAACATGTATGATGGATAGGTTCTCTTTACAGTCCTTTTTCCTTAAATCTTATAAAACTTACTGAATCTCAGGTAAAATGTTCTGCTTTTTCAAAGACAAAAACCAAAATGTATGTTTCAAATACATCTTGAGTACCATATGCAATTCTTCAGGTTTCAACCAGGATGTGGTAGGGCTAGAGATGGTAGAAAAAAAACACCTAAAAAGATCAATTAGATGGAGTTTCTGACTTATGAAATGATACTAAAATGTCTAGGACTCATCAGTTTGGAAAGAAGATGACTTTGGAAAGAAGATGACTGAGAGGAGGCAGGACTGAAGTTTACAGAATCATGAAGGCAGAGATTAAGATGAGTATAAAGCTATTATTCACAAAATCTTGCAGTGCTAAACCTCTGAGGACATTTGATGAAAGGAGGACAAAATAAATTTCAAACACACAGAAGAAATCTCTTATACAGCAGGTAGTAGCGAACTTCTGGAACTTTCCTTGCCACAGGAATTTTTGGTGCTAGACAACATCATCAGCTTCAGAAAGGGATTAAACAAACTCATGGACAACACGTTCCTAAACAGAAAGACAGAGATCTGCTCTCTAATATCCATACTACAACAGCTGTGAATGCTCAGGGGAAGAACAAGGGGAAGAACAGCAGGAGGTGGTCAGGTTCATGTGCTCTACCTAAGCAGTGACACCTACTCCAACCACCAGGGACAGAAATTTGGGGTGGATTGTTTCTTTGTCTGATCCAGGCATGGATGAGCAGGACATGTTTTATGTTTCTGTGTAGTGTCTCAAAGCATTTTTTCTCATTTTATCAAGATACATGCAAACTTCAAAAGCAACTTAAAATGTGATACAACTTTACCATTCTCTCTTAAGAAAATCTAGGAAGAAAAAAGTAAGTCATGGCCATTGTGGAAGAGAGTCTTTTTTTTTTTTCTTTCTTTCAGTTTAGACAAGGAAGATTGACCAGAACAATAACAAACAGTGGCAGGTAAAGTCCAGCTTAGCTGAAGTAGTCCTATACTGGAGGTTTTCTGTTGCAGACAGAGTATCAGAAAACCATACAATGAAAAGCTCTAATTGAGCTCTGACTGAGAATTTTTATTAGGTTCAATCGCAAACCTTAACCTGTCTGGGAATGCTACATATTTTTAGTTCTTAGTAAGGAGGTTCATCTTGGACAAAAATTATTTCTTTCTTTATTTTCAGAGATCTCTGAACTATTATTTTTTTTCAAGACAGTTTAAGATACATCCCCGGAATGAAAAATTAAAGTTGCAATTATTATTGGCCAAAAAGAGTTTTAAGGTATGGAAAATGGGATTCTGTCATGGGAAATATTAAACAGACATCTATTCATGCAACACCAGACCCTTTAAAAGGCTTGTGGATACTATAAGCATTCTTAAAAGATCGAGCAGTTTTTTATAGGCATTTCAACATTATCAAAACTCTATTTAACAAAAAGTAAAAGAATATGATTGTCTTTATCTCACACTGAATTAAAAAAAAAAAAAAGCAGTCTTGAATGAATACCACAAAGACAAAATAAAACGTATGTATGGATAATTGAAGTAATTAAAAATAAAGTAATACAGGTAGATGTCCAAGAAAAAAATGAGAAATCACACTGAAAAAGTTATTGTCCTCTAAGATTGTAAATGAAGATCTAAGCTGAATCCCCTTAAAAGAATAGTTTCCAAGAAATCCATCTCAGTCTACATCACGACATTGAAGAAGACTAATGCAACAAATAAAATAGACAGCGAGTGCAATAATTACTTAGTTATTCTAGATAATAAAAATCAGAATTGTTCTGGAAACTGATTGGACCTACTTTTCTAGTTATAGAAGTTATAAAGACTTTACATTTTATATAACCTACATGGTGTACTAAAATATACATTCAAAAGTGTAATAAATTATAATAAATTGTGCTTGTAAATCTCCAAACACACACACATATCTTGTATTGCATTTTAAAAACAAGACATTTATTTGCAAAATATAATATTTAATAGGGAGCATTTTTATTCCTTTAAAATTAGGAAGTAATGCACTATATTTTGTCCGAAAAATAACTACATAGACAACATACTTTTCTTTTACTGTTTTTCAGTTCATTTTTACAAAATAATAGAGCCCTAAAATTACAAATATTTTCATTTCTATGTTATAAAAGCAAAGTGTTTCCCATCCAATCTATTATTTATTTTTGAGCAAATTGTTGCAAGTGGTCTGCATTGTATGTTTATTGATAATATTGTTGTCTTTGAGGCCTTTTATTTAAGAAAACAAAGAACTGGATTGACATAAAATGTTGAGTACATAAAAATAACTCTAAAGCTAACATATCTGACAAAATATTGTATGCTACCTCATGTAGAAGAACTAATAAAATGTTGTCAACTTAAATATTACTTTTTGACAGTTTTCAGCTTTTTTTCAATTCATGATAAAACATAGCAAGAAAGCATGGATTTTTTTTTCTTTCTGTTTTGTACTAATGTAATTTACTTGAATGATCATTCAGAAAATATTTGACTTTTTTTAAAAAAAAAGGCTTACAGGAAAACAAGCTCAGTGAAATTAATTTATGAATAAACAGAATCACATTTATTTATGCATTTATTTGTTATATTCTTCTACATTAAGGTCTTCTAAATTAAGGTAGAGCAAACTCCAAGAACCATGTACATTTTTGTGAGAAAATAGTATCTTTTTAACTTTGAAACTAATGTAGTTCTTCCAAGTAGCTTAACAGCCCAGTGCAGTCTCACAAAAAATATGTTTTTCTAGTTTTTACCTATTCTGGTCTCCTGGAAACCTTTTTCATAGATTGTTGGTGCTTAGAAATTCTTACTGGAGCTATGACTAGAAGCACAGTGCTGCTAAATGTTTGGGGTTTTTTTGCTTATTCCATTGTTTAGAATATGAAAAGGCATTTTCCATCTTTTACTTCTGTTTTATTCATGCAGCTAATATGTGTGGGTCTAAATGTATGCAGGTAAATGGGAGGGACTCATTTAATATCACATAAATATCTCTGTGATTGTTCTGACAAAGTTGGTTAAATGACAGTAGTTGTCATGTGATTTGTAGGTACAAACTACTGAGCCACTGGTAGACAAAAAGCAAAAAAGATTTTTTGAAAGAAAAAACATTTTAAAACTTCTTCTTTTAGAGACTGAAATTTTGAAAAAAACAACAATGAAAGCATATTCTCATATTTGTTTTTTCTTGCTAGATTTCTTCAAACTGGGGGTGGGTGGAAAGCAGAATAATTTAAATTGCTCTGGAGGCAAATGCATGAGTATTTTCTTTCCTTTTTTTTTTTTTTTTTTTTTTGGGTTATAAAATCTACCAGAGAGTATCTTCTTCAAAATTCAGTTCATCTTCTTAAGCTAGTGTTTGTTTTGGGAGCTCTACATTATTGGATTGTATAGTATATGTTTGGAGCTATACATCTCCCTATCTCCCCAGCGTATTCACATCTGAAGAGTCCATGCATGAACTATTCTACCTAAAGGCATATATAACATTCACCTCAACTGGCCTTTTAAGTGAATGTCAGAGTAGAGGAATATGATTCAGGGATGCACAGACCACTTTTTTTTTGGTAGCCCGTTAGCTGCTTTGACAGAGCTAGACGAGACCATCTTGAAGAAGAAAAAATGAGATCTTCAGAATATAAAAGCTTTTTATTTTTAAGTCAGCACTTGAATAATATCCTGACCAAGGACAAAGAAGGTCAGATGTAAAGAAATCAATTTAATCAAGCTACAGTATTATTCATTTAACTCATTTGGGAAAGGTCTAAAATTATTTTGTAAAATACAGGTCATTATTTTGTCTAAAATCATTCCACCTGGGAAAGTGCTGACATCAGTTCCCTTTTCTCCACTGCTGGTCTCTGGCCTAAGACTCATATATATCCATTCTCCCATTAAACTAGTAAATAAGAAGGGGAGAGATTTTTTTCCCCTCACTTATTCCCCAGTTTTTGATATATAAGCTTAATAATCTCTAGAATCAATGTCCTACCACATTCCATTCTCCAGTGGAACTTCAAATTATGAGATTTTTATTATATCTGAGTCATTTTGTGTATCTTGCAAAGCAATTCACAGGGCTGCTAAAATGATAAATCTAAGCAGCCCAATCCACTCATGGAAAAATTTTATTTTCTATTATAAATATTTTTATATGTAAATTTATATGTACAAATGTTTACAAACACACACAACTATGTAAAATTAAGCAGTAATATGTAGTCCCCACTGACAAGCTACTACCATTAGATTGACCAGATATCCTTGTAATATCAGGAGGGTAGAGCTCATATCCTCCAAATCTGAGGATGCAGATCTTTTAAATTCAATCTATTTGCAGTTTGTTCTCAGTTTCCTTGTCTGGTTGCCTTATAAGGTTTTCTGTTCCTTGTTTGAGGCTGGTACCTTCTGTTCATCTCTCTTGAATGACTCGGTGTGAAATAGGGCAGTATGTTGATACAGTGGTTTTTGTTGGTTTGTTGGTTGACTCATTTTTTTTTTTTTTTTTAATTGAAAAGGAACATGTTTATTTGGATGAAGTGAGAGATGATACAGTAATAAAAATGACACAAAAGTTAATATTGTCGTCAAATTTGGTGACATCAAAGAAAGAGTAGAATCTTCATTCCTTTTTAATTTTTGTTATTTTATTCTTCTGAAAATTTTGTTATATAATTTGATTATACTTAGTTGCCTGGAAATTCAGTCAGATTTCATCTAAATGCTGTTTTATATTATTTCTATGGTATTATTCTTCTTGCAGGAATATGTAGCATGCATTCAATTCACAATTTTTAAAACCTGATAAGTAATTCCCAAAATTCTTTTGACTCGTACATATGTGCTTATACATTAGAGCCAACAGAAGATTAATCCATGCAATATATTAAGTTGTGTCAACTTAGAAATTCCTGACCTACTCAGCATGGATAAGGAAGGTGAAAGAAATCACTCTGCCTAAAGCACTTTGAGAAGTGAATCAATCTTCTCAAATCCCCAAGTAGACTAGCACAGTCACTATGTCTAACCAGAAAATTGATCCTATGCAAAGATGAAATGAGCGTCTGATTGACAGGAAAGGGTTTATACAGCTTCTCAAATGTCCTCAAGAAACAAAGGCTAATGTGCAGATTTTTTTCAAGGCTGCCTTTCCCAAATGATAGCAAGGGAAGGGAAATCCATACAAGCACCAATACCCCTGCTGCAGTTCTAAACAGAGTCATGACTTCGTCCATCGTAGATGCCGCAATGCCAGATAATAATTCATTATGGAGGAGCACTAGCTATTATGTAGTATGTACTCTAATTTGAAAAACCAGCTCTAAGTGCCAGTCCACTGCTGACTTTTGTAAGACTCATCTCAGAATGAGTTCATAATGAGTAATACTGAGAGAAGCAAATGTTAGCATCACAGATTTTGTGGATAAATATGATCCAGTTTTATAACTGTTTGCCCACTTTTCAAATTTTGGATATGAAAAACGAATATGTAAATATCAGTTGTGGTTGGCAATAACAGTAATTTAAACAGTCAGAGAAAATACTGGAACTTTATAAATAAATATATACTTTTAATGAGAACGTCCAGTTTCAATGTGTTTTTTAAATGTTTCTTGGGTCAAGAATAGAATGTCTGAGTTATTTTTGTGACTGTCTTCTCAGTGTTTAGGCCTGGACACCACCATTAAAAAAAAATTGGTTTAGTCTCTGGGCTGTGAAGTATGCTCAGGTAAATGAGTGTGCCTGTCTGTCTCTGATGTTCTGTGCAAAGTGTATATTTCACTTTCCCATGACTAAAGCAAACCGTGATCTATGCAGTACAGAACAATTTAGACCCTATTTGGCATTACAAAGAATGTGTCCAAGAAAACTGGCATACTTTCTAGCACCAGTTAAGAGGTTAAAACTGCATCTTACTTCAGTAGTGACAGGTACTTTGTGCATATTTAGCTGTAGTAATCCCATGATATTTGAATAATTAGTATATTGAACTATTTGTTTCATTGCAGCAGAGATAATAATGGGACCCATAACCAGGAATACTATGAATATTTTCCTCTTGCTAACTTAAAATTTTAAAATGTAAAAATCACATTAATATAGATGTTGTTTTGTTAGGTTGGTATTACATTACTGAGAGCCATAGAAACTAAACATTTTCTTCAAGTTGTTTAATGAGTCAGGATAGAATTTAAACACGTCCTAGACTGGAGCCACTTTTCTCTATAATGGACTGGAAGATGGCAAGCTGTTCCACTGAAAATGACTGAAATGCATTTTAAAATTTTTGATAGATGTTTAAATGCATGTCTCTATCTGGATAAATTCACCATGGTTACTAATTATCATTCTTTTACATACAGTACTTGTAGCTGTGAGATCCAAGGATTTTGGCCAGACCTTGTCTGTAAGTAAAAGCAATATCTTATATAAGGACTAATAGTACAGCTAGAAAGAAGTAGCTAAGACTTCAGGAAGGCAAGATCTTCTTCAGAACTATGGAAATAAATCCCCTTCCTAAGGCCTACAAAAAGGTATTAGCCTTTATGTACAAACTTGCTTCTAAATACTCTAACAGGATGCAGTTTTAAACTTTATTATCAGCCTTGCAGACTCCAGTAGCATCCTTTCTGCCTCTTGAATCATGTAATGTCCCATACAGACTGTGCTTTCATTTATTTCTGATAACATAACATATTCTACATAATCCTGTTACTACTGGTTGCTGTGTCATATCAGCTAGGATTCTTCACTGCATAAATCAAGTATTACTCAATTTCATGGTAAGGAATACAACTTTCTGTTTTTCTGGTTTGTTTTTAATTTGTTAAGAATTGTGATATAGGTCCAGAATCTCATCTGATCCACCATTTCAAAATTAAATGCTGTGGATTTCTATCCTTCAAAAAAGGTTTTATAATGGATATATATGGTACTAATCTTCCGCATTTTTAACTAGTTAAAACATTTTACCAAGGTAAACTACTATTTAGATGTTTTTCAATTAATTGTAAACACATGACTACTGAGAGGCTTGGGGTTTTTTTTGGTTTGTTTTTTTGTTCATTTTGGTTTGTTGTGGTTTTTTTTTTACTTTTTATTCCTTTTTCTTCTCTGTATGTTTTGACTGCTTTGGGATTCTCAGCACAATACTATACAGACACATTTGAGCTCAGCGGCTGTTTCAGAAACTCCTACAGACAAATTCAGATTTGAATGCAACTCTCTGGGCACCGGATGCATAATTTAGCAATCAGATTTTGTATTTGCTGCAGCATGACCTTGACATCTGTGTGCATAATATTTGTCATATTTTGCACATATTTTAATACCTAGCAGTAGATACTTATATGAATTTAACATTGAAATCTATGTAGCCATCTCCATTTTTTACTTTTATGCATATTAATGACTATTCACTACAAGTATTTTTATTATAGTCAATAATCAAAATCATAGATATTTGTCTAATGTATGTTAGATTTTTTTTCCCCAATAGAATTTATTTCAGTGTTTATTGTCAGTTAGCATCGTCCAGAGTTGTCCTTACCTTACACGGGTATATTTTCCTTAAGGTTTTCTTTTCAAGTAGAGGTAATACGTGCAGTTTAAACATTTGTGTGTGGATTACTTTTGTTTTATTTTCCTCCTTTCACCTGAAGAAATCTCCACAAGATGTACTTGACTTTAGGATGACAAAGTGCAACTTGTAGTAGATCTTACTTAAACCCAGGATTCACAAGAAGTAAGTGAGGACAGAACAGAGACCAAAGTCTTAATCTACAAAGCAGAAATCTAGCTCGCTTGATATGCAGTATCCTACTTGAATGTCAACAGATGATTTCAAAATGTAGCAGAGGTTGAATTTCTTTGACATTTGAAGCACAATGGTCTTTAACATCTGTTGTCCCCTGATGTGTGCTTGACAGCTCATTTCAGCAAGGGATACACAACATCATATACACATTTTTTCCCAGCTTGTACAGCTGGGAATAACCTGGCCCACAAAGAATAATACCTTTTAAAGTATTTGGATACACCATCATATTTTCTAGATTTTTTCAATTGTTTCAGCAACTTCTAACATTTACAATTAGAGGTCTAATTGGCTATAGAAAAAAAATATTTGTTTACACAATAGCATGTTCTTTTCCATTGCTCCAAAACAGTTGAACTGAACACTGATTTTCTTGTATAAATCTCATTTACAAGCAAAATTCTTCAGCAGTAACATTGATGGAAGTAAATAATTCTGACAGAAAATATTTTTAATATACCAACTATTGAACCATGTTTTTAATGCTATCCTATTGTTGCTGTTAATTTATCTTTTTTTCTTCTTTTCATAAAATAAAAGTGAGAATCCAAGTAAAAGGGGATACATAGAAGCTTTTGATATCTTGTCAACATAGCAAATTAAATTTGTTAAAATGTGTATTTTAACTGTGAACATTTTTTTTTTTTAGGTGTAAGCAACAACCAATGCAATTACTTAAGACAATTTTAATAAGATGGAGATATATTGAATTCATGACTTTGCTCCCTACTTCCTTTTCCTTGCCAAAAATAAAGGGTCTCATTGCCCAAGGGGAGTTGGGTCAGTGAGTTGAGATAAATGGCAGAACAGTACGATGAATTAATGAAATTCTGCAAGAAACATATCCCAACCGTGAGATACCCATTTTCTTTGTTAAATGATGAGAGCCCTCCCCCACGTAGGGTGTTACTTTGTGGTTACCTTCAGCTGATCTAAGACTGCTCTGCCATTTCCTGTCATCTCCACTTACTGATGCAACTGAAAATTCCCCATGGTGGATGGGAAGTGATGGTTTTTATTTTGTTTTCCAGCCAATCAAGAATAAAAGAAATAGGAAAAATGATTAGCAGATGTTACTTTCCACTACTACCCTGACCTGCAGTATCATCAAATTCCTTTCATCAGCTTCCCTTTTCAGAAGAATAATTGTTATTCATTTTGGCTAAATTAACTGATTTTTATGACTACTATTATGTATACTTTTCAGTGATCCTTCTCTACAATGATTGGTGACTTTTTACAGAAGAAGCTGAACAAACACAGCTGACATAGGAACCCTACCAGGTGAACACAAATTTCTGGGTTTTTTAGATATAAAGTTCATAGAATCATAGAATCATAGAATCATTAAGGTTGGAAAAGACCTCTAAGATCATCGAGTCCAACCGTCAACCCAACACCACCATGCCCACTAAACCATGTCCCCAAGTGCCTCATCTACACGTCTTTTAAATACTTCCAGGGATGGGGACTCAACCACTTCCCTGGGCAGCCTGTTCCAATGATCTTAAAGTTCTTACAAAAGCATCAAGTCTATAAAAATAATTCCAGAGTCTCTTTGTTCAACTCTAGAATTAACACTTAATGCACTAAACTTATTTACTTCAAGGCAAATTCATTGAAGAATTTTCATAAGAAATTGGCCATGTCCCCTATAGGTCTTTTGCCATACCTCTCAGTCCTGTGTCATTTGTCTTAGTCACCCTGGGTTATTTCAGATGGCACTAAACATCAGTGTGAGGATAACTAAATTAAGCCAAAAGTACAACCAATGGACTCTAAAAGTTGATGCATCTTACTGACAAGTGATTAAATTGAATGGACACCTATTAAATTCAAGGGATACCTAGTGAGACAAGATGCATGAGCAACCTTCCACCCTTAATCATTATGTGATTTTGAGAACACAGTGATAACTTCTGTATTTAGATTATATTGTGTCCTGAAATATATGACCTTACAGCTCTCTCAATTCTGATGCTGGTAAAGGTCCCCTGGCCTGTTTGATTTATTAGTAGAGACATAGCCCAAAAAGCCTATATGTTCAATCAGTCTGTAGAATTCTGTGGCACTGAATGTGTACAGAATAACTCCACATTATGTGTGCAATAGATGAAACCTGTTCAGCATCTATTGCCTGCTGATGGTAGACACCCATTCAATGTCAAGAGCTGGGGCTTTGGCAGTGCAGGCCCGTGCATTAAGACAAAATTGCTACTCGTGCTGACTGACATGCATGATCGTTTTGTTAGTGCATCACTTTTTCAAAAAAATCTGATCTCTGCAACCAGTCTTTGTCATAAAACATAATATAAACATTTACTTTTATTTGTATAGAAGAAAAAAATATCATCCAAACACTGTCAGCCATGACTTTCTACTGTCTGCCATTGAACACACTGAATAAATATCTAGTTCCTACGTAGATACCTTAGCAAATTTTAAAATCTCAGCTCTTACATTCCCTCAGAGAGATTTTTACAAATAAATACAAGACTTTTACTTTGTCATATCAGGCTTGCTTAGCTTTATTATTATCACATATAATCTTCAGGCATGTAATAAATAAGTTGTGCTGTCTTTGAGCTCATTGTATCCACGTCAGAGTTTCTACCCTCAGGCTTTCAATCCTAGCTTACGCAGTTTTTTTACATGGATGAATAAAGTTCATGAACTGATGTGCTGTGTATTCCTCAAGTTCCAAATCATTCCTTTTCTATAAACTATGTTTTTAATTCTCAAGGGTTTTAAATATGAATATCACAAAACTGTAAGTAAAATTTTGAGTCCATTTTATTAATCCCTTATTTTTCAGGATAATACTCCTGCAAATTGTAGCAAAATAATCTTTAGATGGTAAAGAGCCTTAAAAATAGGAAACAGCTTCCCCATTAATTAAATATTCAAATATCGATGTCAGGACTGTTTATTTTGTATTAAGTATTTGAACATTTTTGATAAGGAGCTACAAATCAACAAAACATTAACTACAAGATTAACTTAAAATATGTAAAAAAACCCTTGATATTAAAGAACTTAGACCATTAAATGGCAAAAAAACCCAGTGTAGTTTGGAAACTGATAGCTCTTGCTCGTGTGCTGTTCTGTTCCTGCTGAAGACCAGTATTCCTACAGAGGTGAAATATTCCTATGTGGATCTGCTGTTCGTGCCTCACCTATCTCCTATGTTAAATCACCTTAAGTGATTGGGAGTATTCAGGGAATAAATGTTTCCTCTGCAAACTTCCCACAAACTTCTAATCTCTCTTTCCTAAAGAACTTCTTCACTGCACACATTTATTCTAGCCTTCTGGGAGTCTATGGGGCTGATTTTCTCCCTAATGTATTCCTTTCCACACCAGTCTTAGAATGCTAGAATGTTCCTATATTTTAATAGGAATGTGGTCAATTTGTAGTAAATGTCACTACATCAAAATAATGCGTTGTCTGACTCATGTAATTTATCAAAGAGACAAGAGCTTTTAGTATTTCTAAATGTGAATTAAAAATGCCATCACCAATTGGCAGCAGGGATATAATACAATGAATCACATCACACATCTGGTAGATACATTCAGAGTTATTTGAAATTACCAAATGGTTTCGATCACAAACATAACAATGGTCTCCTGTGACAAGACTTTAGACAATTTAAGCTTGTTTGTCTTGCCATTATCTCTTAGTACCTAACTCTTGAATATAAGAAGTGAAATGAAGGAAATTCTTTAAATGCACATTTCTAATATGACAGGACGTGCCTTCTCTGACATACTCATCTCTTTATCCAAGTAGATTTCTCAGAAATGTTGACTAGGTTTAATCCATTAAACTATATTTTTTAAGTATTTAATTATTAAAACCAAGTTTCCAGTTTGTTCTTGTCCTTTTTAATTTAACAATAAAAGTAGCTTTTTTGTTTGTTTGTTTAAACTGTATTACACTTGATTTTCAGAAAACCTTGTAGGTTTTCCTGAGATTTTGTGAATAAAAAAAGTAAAACATTATCTTCTTCCTTCAAAGATTAAGGATAATGTGGAAGTGATACCACCTCTCTATCAACATAGAATTATTTCATATCTTAAAGTATGAACAGAAAAATTACCCATAAGACTTTTTTCTTTTTTTCTTTAAAAGAAAGGGGAAAAATTATAGTCCACTAAACCAGCCTATAGTACATTGGTTGCAGTCAAAACTACCTTCTGTCTTTGATAAGTAAATGACTGAGAAAAGAGCTGAGCTCAAAGGTATGCACAGAACTAGTAAAAACGATAGAGAAATTAATCTGCCTGTAGGTTAGATGTTTAGAAAGTGCTTACCTATGTTTCACGTAGAGTAGATGACTAACGCAGGTCTACTGGCCTATGCAGTCCAAGATTAGATAAAGTTTAACTATCTGAAGTTAGTTGATATGATCTTGTCTTACACACCTAAATATAAAGACTGCTAGCTGTAGTTTGCTCATGAAGTTAGTTATGAGGGAAGAAACAGTAAGACTGAGATAACTAATGCCTACCCCTGTACAACACACAATTTTAAATCAAAAGCGGCAACCTGAAGAGCACTGAAATGCCATTACTAAAGAAAGGAAACATCAGAGACAAAGCAGACAAAGCCAACAATATTGCTGACAGGCCGTGGCCAATGACACATTCTCCATATAATAAATTGCCCTTTTCCAGTTTTATTATTTACAAACTTCAGGGGATAAACCAGATGACAGAATAAAACTTAAGAATCCAAAATGGTAAAATTGGCTGGTGTCCTGGTTTCGGCAGGGATAGAGTTAATTTCCTTCCTAGTAGCTGGTACAGTGCTGTGTTTTGGATTTAGGATGAGAACAATGTTGATAACACACCGATGTTTTAGTTGTTGCTAGGTAGTGCTTACACTAGCCAA
>NW_008795018.1:6525965-6533827 GCF_000699145.1 Aptenodytes forsteri
CCCCAGCCGCGGCGGGGGGGGGGAGGAGTGAGCGAGCGGCTGTGTGGTACTCAGTTGTCGACTGAGGTTAAACCACGACAGCTGGAACTCCTGTTTGAAAGCTATGCCACTGCCATCCTCCATCATTGAAATATATTCTTGTTTCTTATTCACTTCTCATGCCCTGAACAGTAGCCAGTGAAACTAACTTGAAAAATCAATGACACTACAACCATAGCTGTAGTGCTATCTCTGAGTGTTTCCACTGGATTTTGAACTAGTCTTTAAACATAGCTTGACTGCAGGAATAGAAAAGAGTTTTATAAACAAATTACATTATTACTGCCAAAATGGAACACATAGTCTAGTCTGTGGATGAAGCATTTAGTCTGTCACCGGTCTTTTAATTACCTCCATGTGAAGGAGGGTAGTGCTTAGAACTACCCATCAGAAAACTAGCACATCAGTATTATCATAAAATTCCAGAATGTCTTTCTAAGTAGAACAATTACAAATCACAAGAGTGACAGGAATTAGTTAAAAAATACAAATATAATTAAATCATTAATATTTATAATATCTAAAATAGGGTTTAGAACTATTACCCTGTAGTCTGACTTAAGTAGCGCTAATCTATTCGATCTCTTCATGATGATTTTTTATGTAAAAATAACTCTTCCTAAGCCTTTTTTTTCCCTTCATCTCTGAATGCATGACAGAAATGAGTTATAGGATGTAAAAAAAAAAAAGAAGTGAAAACACTGAGTGAATGAAATGAAGGTTTGGTGCCTCAAGTTTATACAAACATAGCACAACAAAAATTACATTAGCTGGATCTATAATTTGCCTACAGAATGAATTCCACGTAAGCTTTAAGGTACATTTTTGACAAAGCTGCAAATTGAATTAATTTGCAAGAGTTTAAGTTTGCCTGTCGAAAGTCATTCTACTTCAATCTCTGTTATCTTTTTCTTACTGGGGAATTTTGAAAGAGTGGTACAAGCTAGACAATTGAAAATGACAGGCATACCACATGATTTAATATTTACTGGATGATGTTCCTGAATTTGGAAATCTAAAATGAGATTGTGTTTGGTAAGGTTTGTGGATGAGAGAAAAGGCTATAAAAACATTTTTTTTTTCCTGAAATGTAATTTTCAGACTATTTCTATTTTTTCATTTTTTAAAAAGACTCATTTTTGTGCTTATAGCATGCTAACCTAGAAGTGAATTTATGGAAAATGTAAACATGGCAAATTTGGGAAACCGAAAAAGGTCTCATCCTGAAAGGCCTCATCTTTAAATTTTACAATCCCCTTACTAATATCTTCATATTACTTATATTATGTAAGACCAAATAGAAGAGTTGTGACTCCACTAAGTATGGTCAAGGAGACCACACACAAAAGAGTGTTTGTGTTTCAGAAGCCTGTAGTGGTGGCGCAAAGCACTTCCTCCTTCAGTCCCCTACTTCCTTGGCTGAAATGATCTTGCAGGGAGAGTGAAACTTTGAGGAAATTACTCCACAGCGGTTTTGACCATGCAAAGAAAAACTTCCAAGAGGGGATAGTTCAGGGATATAATACCTCTGGTTAGAATCATTGTGTTTAGTTGCTCTTCGTGGAAAATTCTTCCAAACATCTCCAGCAAAGCATAACCTCTAGCCACCTCAGCAGGACTTCATTTCAGCAATGAAAAAATGTATTTTTTACATTACTTAGATATTTCTTAAAGTAATAGAGTGAGCCACTGCGTAAAAAAATGTGCACAATGAGGAGGATGTATTCCCTTCAGTTTATTTTACTATTCTGCTGATGTACCCTTCAGCACAGATACTGGCTTCATAATTCACCTTTCACATCAATTTCATGTAGTTTTCACCTCAGCTTGGAGGATTTTCATTCAAGTGTTGACCTGACCTGACCCTTTTGAACTTGTATGATCTGACTATCACAGCATAAGACAAAACAATTTTTGAAACTGTAGTAAAAAAATCAGTTTCATTTATGCACTATAGATTTTTGTTCAGCTTCCGTTTCCTTTTCTCTTCTTCACTTGAATGCCACATAATGATAAAAATGCAGTCATAAATCAAAAACAGACCATAAAATCCTAGAACATTAGAAGATTATGTATTATGAAAACTTTATGCTGTTTACTTCAGTAGAGAAAGACTAAAGTAAGCAGGATTGTATAATAATTCATACATATTGTATGTTCCATCTGTTAGTTATTTGGTATTGTTTAATTGATGAGTCTAAGGGGTTAAGTCAAGCAGAAGCTGACAGCATATACAGAAGAAGGGAGACAATGAGTTGATAGCAGCTGTTCCAGCAAATACCTGAGATAATGTAGAAAACTGAATGCTTTGAAGTCTATCCCTACCCTCCTGCTGAGCTGTCAAACTGGTTTGATCAAGCTCCACTCACAGGTGCAAACAGAAAGATTTTCGTTAACTTTCTAAAGGGACACACTTCCTAAAGCTGGAGTCAAAGCTTAGCAGAAACCAAACTTCCACACCTGAGATGTTCAGATAAGTTTGGCCTCTGTAAGTGTTCAGGTAAGATAGATATGCAATAATAAATCTTTTCTTATATTGGAACTTCTTTTTAGTTGTTATTCCCATTTTAATTTTAAACAATATTTTATTTGGCAAAGGCTGTTTCAGATCACTGTATTAACCAATTCATTACAGCTCTATGTGATATGCAGCTTTATTCTAGAAAGCTGCTTCCCATTTTTATTTATTTTAAAAATCTCTGTTACTTAAGAGTATTTAAAATATACCTGTAGTTCTCAGATGGTTGCTTGCTTAGCAGTTTTTACTGTTTAGTAGTGTAATACTGAGCTTGCAAACACATCATTTGGTGTGTTTTTCTTCCCTCATTCAACCTTGAAAGAGCTACAAGGGCAGAATCTATTTGGTGACAGTGGGATTCATCTAATCAAAAACAGACATCTAAAGTAGAAATGTTTATGTCTGAAATAAGCATTCCAGACTCTCTTCATAGTTAATAGTGGAAAAAAAGCACTTGTAGGATATGATTTATACTTGTAGGGTATGTTTTATTTTATTCTGTTCTATTTTATTTTAACATAGCCAGAAAAAGTAGGACAGAAGAATTCCATGTTATCACCCAAGATACTTCCAGTTTCTGTGGAGTTTAATGACACTTAGAGAAATTAGCATGTTGAAGTGAGGAGGGCTGCAGAGTGCTAAAATCTGTGTAAAAACCTTAAAAAAACAGCTTAAGATCCTGAGAGGCTCTGTCTGTGACGGGAAGTTATAAAGCCACCACGTGCCAGCCTGGTGCACCCCGAGACCTGGTGTCTCTGCCCCAGGTCAATGGACATGGCTGCTGTTTTCCCATTTGAAGGTTTGCCCATTAGGGAGGCTGAGCGTGTATTGCAGAGAGACTCACACAGAGGACACTAACACAGCTGGCCACACCTAGTGCCACAGAGTGCTGCCTTTAACAACACCCGCACAAACACTACAAAGACTCAGGTAAAACTTAAGTATGGACGGCAAAGTCCTGATCCTCCTCTCTGCCTGATCAGGATTGAGGTTTGCTACTGAGAGCACGCACCTGCGCCCTCTAGATTCACAAGCACACCCATATTTGTGGATCCCTCAAATATCAGCATGGGCTTGCAGCCTGTCTAATAGCCCTGCCCAGATCCTGGGCCCTCACACCCAGCATACAAGTGTCCTCTTAATCACTGGCTAATCCAGCGTGATGCTCACTGGCAAACAGATGCACACACTCACACACTGGACTCACAAGCACCCCAATACTCACAGATCTCTCAAATATCATATTGGGCTCTCAGCCTGCTTAATATCCATGCCTGGACCCTGGGCACCCTTACCTACTCAGACTTTGGGTCTTACGAGAAACAGGCTTTCCTCCTACTTGTCTGCTAGTCCAACCTGAAATTTGGTACTGAATGACACATACACATACATTGGGTTAAAATCACTAGGGGAAAATACACACCCTGGTCTCTCCAGTTGCTGGCACATAAACTTTGCAGCACTCACAGATAGGATAAATTACACAGAAAGGTATTTAAGAAAGGATTTAATGAGAAGATAGGATTGATCACAGTGATCAGGTGCAGGGCTCAGTCATACAAACACACTGACTGGTGCCTGCTTACATGTGATCGGCCCCTTATATCCTTGTTCCTCCCTGATCTGCCCTGATTCCCCCTTTCTCCACCTCTGGCCCTCCCCTTAAACACCCCTTAATAGATTTTGCTCAGTGCCACAAGCCCCTTCTGGTATTCCATGATAAGTGTCACAAAGTCTCTCAGGGACCCCTGAAGTATCCCATAACATTCATGCTAGTCTTCTTTCCCCTTTCTTATCAATTACAAAGTTCAGGTCAACTCCCTTCAGGGCTATGTCTGAGTGTTTTCTTAATGGCCCATCAATCAGCAGGTGAAGAGTTCTGGTCTTTGTTACTGTCTCTGTTATCACCTGCTCCTCAGGCTTGTGTATCTGTGTGTTTAATTTATCATTTCCCTTTTTATTTGTTATTTCTTTTATACCGAATAGTCCTTAAATAGATAACTTAATGAATCAGATGCTCTCACATTCCACATTCTCTTACACTGCCCAGACTGATTTTCTAGTGCCAGCTGATGCTTATTCTAGTTCTCTTATCTTTACTGGACATTTATTGGAGTATGCTCTAGCTCCCATTTGAGGCATACGTCCATGGACTTTTTGGGGCCTTTTTGTTGTGTTGTTGTTGTTGTTTTTCAAATGGAAACCAGAGATGGACATGAAGTAAGCTCTGCCATAATCTTCTGCATGCTCATCTCTTTCAGATCACATAATCTGGTTTTGGTTCATTCTTAGATTTAGTGACCACATGTAGTTTAGAATTGACTGGAAGGTTCACACAATCAATAGGCAACAGATGGGTCAGAAAAGCAGTCTATTGCTACAGTAACAGAAGGTCACTGTAAGAGAGGTGTCACCAACAAGAAAGGAAACTGCAATTGTGAAAGAAAGGAATTAAGTGTTTTTAAAAGAAAATTATCTTTTGCTATTACTGTTGAAGTCATTGTACATGCTTTTTGGATTTTGCACTCATTATTTTTTAGTAATGCTAGCCAAATAATCTCTTGGCAATTCTTTCTTTTTGCTTGGACTTTTAATTGTTTCTGTTGAGCATTGTATTTAGATTGTCCCACGTGGTTATGTTTCAGTTCATGACAAAAGAATGAGTCTGCTAGAAGGTAACTGGAAGGAATTTGTACCATGTAATTTCAAAAGTGCAGTTCTTACACTGTGTCATTTGCAGCAGCCTGTCTGGACATTAACACTTAGTTCTGGCTTTTTTTCTGGTTTCTCTTCATTCAGCTTACTAGTAACCCCATATTTTTTAGGCAAAATTTGGTTCATTTCTAAAGGCCTATTTGATGAGTACTTTGGCTTTCGAAAAAAACAAAAAAAATAGAAGAAAGAACAACAATAAAAGTTCTTACACTGTGTCATTTGCAGCAGCCTGTCTGGACATTAACACTTAGTTCTGGCTTTTTTTCTGGTTTCTCTTCATTCAGCTTACTAGTAACCCCATATTTTTTAGGCAAAATTTGGTTCATTTCTAAAGGCCTATTTGATGAGTACTTTGGCTTTGGACTAAAGCAATATAAATATTAGATTGAATGACAGTCATACAGTCATAGAAAAATGTAGGTTGGAAGGAAGCTGTTGATGCCACAAAAAGGAGGGGAGAAGTGAAGGGAAACAGCTTATGAGGGAAAGCCTAGGGAGATTTCTGGAGAGTTTGTCCTGTTATTCTGACTATTGCTGGGAAACTAAATTAGAGTGATGAGACAAAATTCTTCCCATCCTTACAGTAATCTTCATCCAAACCTCTGCTTTGATGACAATAGCAGAAGCAACCAATCTAGGTTTCCGGGAATCTGTCACATGGTTTTTTTTTCAGGAAACATAACAGGATCTGCTGTTGCCTCAAGCAGCTCCTACTTTATTAACACATAACATTAGTTCTTGACCTTTCCTTCCATTTACATTTCCACAACACTGATCTCCATAACACATTCCTGCATCCACACACTATATGCTCAAATCAGAATTACAGTACTTGTAGAATGAAGTTTCTCTCCTTGTTGTACTAATATATCATTTATCTTAGCAATTGTATTTGCAATCTAAAAGTGCACAGTATATGTTCGAGTTCATCTTAAAAATATTTTGGAAATTTGGGAAGGGAAGAGAAAGCCTTGATTGTTGAGTAACTAGTACTGAACTCTTTAATAATTAGCTAATTTACTAAGCTTAAGGTTAATATCAGTTAAGACTAATGATGACAAGAAAACTATTGGAAGGTTTTTCAGCACCCATGCTAATATAGGTCAGAAACCAGTCAAATTACAGGCCCAAAATACTTCATAGCTAATTTATGCTCATTCCTTCTCGGTGAATATTGTTTTTAAATAAGTCTTTATCCCCCATTTCCTTTTTCTCCCCCCTTATATTAATATATGGAGAAAATTAATATTACCTCTTTTTTGTTGTCGGTTTTTTTGTTTGTTTTGTTAGGTCAGTACAGGCCTATATGATATGTTCTTGATTTATTTTCTTAAAATATCCCTTCCCTCCATTATTCTCAAAGCGTTTCTCTACACCTGTTACCCTCTTGTTTCTATATGATGTTTACTTTTCATATGCAAATTTTAAATTAGTTCCTTACACAATGATATTAATACTTCCTTATCTGTATTAGGACTATGTTACTATAAGAACACATTTTCTTAAAAAAAAATAAAAAGTTAAATAGCTGTATCGTATTTATGGCTCATAAACATATGAATTGATATGCATAGCCCATTTCTTCTGTTTTTGTCACAACTGATGAGCCCCCATTTTATGTCTTGTTGTCTTTCTCTACATTTATTTTGATCCCATGAACCTATAATGTATAATAATTAGCGGCTCCACAGATCATTATCTTGCCTGCTTCAGCTGCTATACAACTGCAAATCCAATAAGATGTGAAGACTAAGGATTGAAGAAAAGGCCTTATACATCTTTCCTTGGTTCAAAAAGGCCAAAGACTCATGTGAATTTCCCGAATTTGTTCACTCACTGGAGTCAAGCTTTCCCATGTACCTGACACTTTGCCTGCCCAATACCTTGGGGAGAGAAAGGAAAGAAAACAATACATTTCAAAAGACAAACTGGCTTTGTTTGGTAACAAATAAGGAGTGACATATCACACTGAGGGCTCAAAGGGCCGCTTTGTATACCAAGCAAGTTTTGCTTACATAACATCGTACATTCAGCCTTTGAATCAGGGCACCCTTAAACATGAGAATTCAATCCAGCCTTGCTGTTCCATATTCAAAACACAGCCGTTCTCTCACTCCTCCCCCCCACAGTGGGATGGGGGAGAGACTCCGGGGGAAAAAAAAAAAAATTGTGGGTTTGAATGTCCCACCACCCATTGCTTTCATGTAGTTTTTACCAGTGTATTGTATAATTCGATTTTCCCAGAGGCTGGTGCTTGATAGGGGATGTGATATCCCCATTCAATGCCATGCGCTTTGGCCCAGGTGTCTATGAGGTTGTTTCGGAAATGAGTCCCGTTGTCTGACTCCATTCTTTCTGGGGTGCCATCAGGGGTGCTATCCTGGTCAAGGCTCAGGATAGTGTTCCGGGCGGTGGCATGGAGCACGGGATATGTTTCCAGCCATCTGGCGGTTGATTCCACCATTGTAAGCACGTGGCACTTGCCTTGGCGGGTTTGTGGGTGTGTGATATGATCAATCTGCCAGACCTCCCCAGATTTACATTTCAGCCATCGTCCTCCATACCAGAGAGGCTTTAACCGCTTGGCTTG
>NW_008795018.1:6537830-6539164 GCF_000699145.1 Aptenodytes forsteri
CATAAATCACCTCCAGCACGGCTAATTCCCTCAGCTCCTACATATCTCTCTCCATGGTGGTCCACTTGCCTGGGTGACATATAACATCTTCCTTGAAAGGATACCTTTCCTTCACACTTGACAGGAGTTGCCTCCAGAGGCTGAGGGCTTGTGTCCCTTTTCTAATCACCTTGTCAATGCCCCCTTCCCTGGAAAGGGATCCCAGCTGCTTGGCTTCCCTACCCTCTAATTCCAGGCTACTGGCCCCATTATCCCAGCATCGGAGCAGCCAGGTGACAACATGCTCGCCTGGACGACGACTGAAATCTTTTTGCATATCTCGCAGCTCACTCAGGGATAAGGAACAGGTGGTTACCATCTCATTTATGGGTTCTACCTCTTCCTCCTCCTGTTCTCGTGATGGCCTTGGTTCATCTTCATCCCTTATTAAGTGAGTAGATTTTCTTGTGTATTTCTTCTTGAGTATAGGGACGACTGATACCAGCACAGGTTTGTTCTCTGGTTCAGCCACAATGCCTGTCGCAGGGGTTGGAGTAGTTGTGGTGCCTATTGTCGAGGTAACCGCAATGCCTGTTGCCAGGGTTGGAGTAGCTGCAGTGCCTGTCGTGGGGGTTGGAGTACCCTCAGTCCCTGTCATCAGGGTTGGAGTAGCCACAGTGCCTGTTGTCGGGGTTGGTCTCTGGATGGTATTCTTAAATAGTTGTTTAATCTTAAACAAGACCTGAAACACATTCAGGAGACATACCAATAGGAACATGCTGGTTTGAACATCCCAAGGATATTCAAAATTCTCAAGAGCTGTTGTAACTAGCCTGAAGGAGAAAGGGAAGGTGAAGGAGCAGGGGAAAGTGTCCCCCCCTGACTCCCCCATATATTGGTTCCCTGAGGAGAAAAGTTAAAGAGTGTAATTATTGATAGTTTCCGAGAGATGGCTCCCGAGGTACAGAGATGACAGCAATGCCGAGTACAAATACCAGATTAGTCTCACAACCAATAATTTTATCATATCATAAACCAGTAGTGTTACACAGTGCAGCAAAATTATATCCTTGATCCAGCTCCCAGAAGTGATAGACAGCACAACAGGGAACACGTACGGCAAGTAAGGTGTTACATAGCACAACTTTGAGAGCAAGCATGACAACTTTGAGAGTAAATTAATCAACATTTTGACCAGCAACTATTAAACCAATATGATGAATCCTTATAACAAATTTGCCTTAACACGTTCTGGTCAGATCTGTCATTAGCTCAACCCTTCATGCCCCATGTTGTGCTCCAGAAGGACTGTTGTGGTTTAACCCAGCAGGCAGCTAAACACCACACAGCTGTTC
>NW_008795018.1:6539637-6554923 GCF_000699145.1 Aptenodytes forsteri
ACCGCCCCCCGGCCAACTCCCCCCAGTTTATATACTGAGCATGACATCACATGGTATGGAATATCCCTTTGGACAGTTTGGGTCAGCTGTCCTGGCTGTGCCCCCTCCCAGCTTCTTGCTGGCAGGACATGAGAACCTGAAAAGCCCTTGACTAGTGTAAGCACTACTTAGCAACAACTAAAACATCGGTGTGTTGTCAACATTATTCTCATCTTAAATCCAAAACACAGCACTGTACCAGCTACTAGGAAAAGAAAATTATCTATCCCAGCTGAAACCAGGACACAGTTATAGAACCGGAATAAATTCAGTAAGAACTATCTTCTTATGCTTGGTCACGATACTAGCGTGTTTATTTTTTCTTTTTCAAATCTGTAGTATATACCTGCAGATAGAGAAGACTGTCGATGCTTGGTTTTTAGATTTCAGTGAAATGGATTTGTATCTGTGTGAGACTGAAATGTGATAATTTAGAACAAAAAAGAGTGAGTGAAAAGAAAGATGTCTTGGACCACAGGAGCTGGACAGGCATGATGTTATGAAAGAGTCAGTAAAGGGATATGAAATAAAATTCAACGGGTTGCTCTTTAATGCATGAAAAATAGATTTGAGTGATTATAAGTGGGAAAATTTCAATAATGTAATTGAAAATGAAGATGTTTTAAAGTCTAATTCAATGCATATTTCACACAGTCATAAGTGAAAACATGGTGAAGTGAAAATGTTAAGTGTGAAATCAGGCATTTTGTTGTTAAAGGATACAAAAATAATATGGGTGACGCTAGTAAAACATACTCTCTATTTGTATATGATAATGATATTCTGAATGTTTTGATGCAGAATTATATCAAAATAGTATTGTTAATCAGGGTTAAGTAACATACAAGAAGGTTGGCATACACACAGATAAACTGAGATTGCTATATTAGCAGCATCATACTCTATATATTAATGAGACATACCTTCATTATCCTTTTGTAAATCTAGACAGGAGATAGTCAGCCAAGAAAAGGTCTGAATTATAAAGGATGTTAAATATTGGATGGGAGGAAAAATTTCTTTACTGAAAGAGTGGTGAAACATTGGAACAGGCTGCCCAGGGAAGTGGTGGAGTCACCATCCCTGGAAGTATTTAAAAGACGTGTAGATGCGGCGCTTAGGGACATGGTTTAGTGGGCATGGTGGTGTTGGGTTGACGGTTGGACTCGGTGATCTTAGAGGTCTTTTCCAACCTTAATGATTCTATGATTCTATGATTCTAATTTTCAGAGTATTTTCTAATAAATAGGAATAGAACCACATAGCAAAACAGAAAGTTTTTTGCTTTTGTTTAAAAAAGTTATGTACTTAACACTGACAGTAAGACTTAGCACACAACACCTAAGCTTTAAAACTAAGTTATATTAATGAAAAGCTTAACAAAGAAATCTAAATGTACTCATTTTTACAGAAACAGTGTCTTTTAGTTTAGTCACATTAATTCTAAAGTTTAAAATAAGTATTCAGAAAAATCTTTATTATTCTTCATCTTTAAAAGGAATTGCATAAACAGTAATTTGGAAATAGACAAATTGTCTTGTACTGCACAAATATAGAAAGAAATTAAAGAAAGTGCTTGTTGGTGGGAGGCCCATAGATGTTAATTTGAATAAAGGTTGAATGGTGTCTGACAAAACAGTTCCAACATGATTTCCATGGTTATGGAAATCATTTCAAATGCCAAAATACTTTTTCTGGAGAATTTTCACTACAAAATGAAATATAATTCATACCATTTATAGTCCACATAAAAAAAATATAGTGAGTAACTCATTATGTAAGCAGAAATGTCTAATATATGCTCAGAAACTAATTAGGAATACAGTATTTCTTCCAGTAGAAGCTCTCTATTGTAGTGATTCAGCTTCCTTTTTAATCAGTGTGCTAAATTAAGAAGCCTTTAAAATATTTCATATTGAGGTGCCACACTCCATAGTTATGTTAATGTAAAAATAAAAATGATTTGCAAAGGAAAGGGTTTCAAAAGTTTAATAACCTATATTTAAAAGATAGTAATTTTTATTACTTGCATCAATGTCAGAGTTAAGGCACCTACTGCAATTATTTATATGGTGCATATCAGCAATACTTCAAATACTGTCACAGAGGTCTCTAAAATGTTAAAAAAAATTTTTAGTACATTCAGGATCAGAAGTTTTATAATCCTACTAGTCTAAGCTAAAAGGATAAAAAAAAAATCCCCTACTGGTATTTCCTACAAATAGGAAATGACCGTGTGGTGAATAATTTCCTTAGCAAGCTGTGCTGACACAAAAAGACCTTAAGTGTCAACATTTTTAACTGTTTTGATGCAAACCCTAATAACGTCTTAGCTATCCTTGGAAACTTTGAAAAAGCTTAGGTAAATATCCTTCTTCATGTTATTTACATTACTGCATTGGTCCCTTTTTATTAATGAAATGACATTTATGTAATTAAAAGCAAAGTGCTTCTTTTGCATTTTACCTTTGCTAACTCCTCCAGGTCCAAAATAAAAATTAAAAAAAAAAAAGTGTCTATCATTATAACAAAACTTAATAAAGTCACAAAGAGTAATATAGCCATTGTGGTTTGTAATAATTGTCAAGGCTCTGAGGGCACCAACAGCTCTGCCTGTCCCTGCCTAGCCTCTGCGGAGCTCCCCCCATCCTGCCCACAGCCCATGACCCCATTTTAGTCCCCTGGGACCGTCAGCCCCTGCCCCAGCAACACGGCAGCATGGCTGGTCTCCAGGCTCCCCACAGCCCTGCCCTGCCCAGCCATGGGCCCCACCAAGCTGGGCCCACCCATGAGCCCACATCTCAGCCCAGCCTCGGCCTGTCCCCATTCCCATGGAGGTGTCCAATGCCTGGGGCTAGGGCTGCCCCTGTTGCCCTCCAGCAGCCCTGCTCCTGGCTGGGGCAGTGGGCTGGGCCCTGGCCACCAGGCCCTGCCCTGATAGACCCCGTGGGATTCCCCCTTGGCTCCCTGGCCCTTACTGTGCCCTTGGATAAATACAAGCCTTAGTATATTCAATAACACAAACAAGAGGTCTAGGAGTATGTCAAGGTAGCAAAAATCACCAGTCTATCATATACTTATGTACATCCATACATCCGTATTTTAGGAGTTCCTGCCTGGAAGGACAGTTTTGAACTGTTCATGTTCTTTTTGACATCTAAGGATAGAGTAGGCATTTGGGTTAGGATGTAGGACTGGTGCATCAGATATGTTGTGAAAATTTTTCACAGAATTTGGAATCCAGTTGTCAATCACTAAAGTATCTGCATGATGGCAGATCTATGTATATACTACATTCTTATGACTTCATGGAACTGCTCATGTTTAGCTTCAAAGTTGTGAAGGCATCTCCTCAGTTTATGCTGAAAGTTTCTTCAGTAAACTAGACAACTAGTTAAAAAATTGCAGAAAAGCACTAAATGCTGACTTTGTTGCCTTCATCTCATACAGACTGCCTATGCTGCATTTTCTGACAGTGTCTTTATCCACGTCCTTAAAAAGTTTTAGGAAGGGAATGAATCATACTTTTCCCTCCACCAAAAAGCACGATGCCTTGCATAGTTACCTCATATGAGAACCTTTTCTGACTTATAACTCCTGATCAGTGTTAGCACACTGCCAACTGAGTCTTCAGTCATCATGGGTTAATTTCACCATAATCCCCAACTAAGTATCAGTAGTTCTTCAGTGTCTCTATTTAAATTTAACAACAGAAAGTAAGTACTAAGTTGAAGTGCATAAAAAGGCCTCCAGCTCACTGTTTCTTCCTTGGAAATGGCTGTTTCTTGCCTAATGGGATTTAGCATGATTTGAAAAACAAGTCTTCCCTTAGAAATATGCAAATGAATTTCTTCCCTAGCTCCCAAAAGTTTTCAAATGAAGTCCTTGCTTTCTGGTTAGAAGTCTCACAAAAAAACAAACAAAGAAACAAACAAAAAACCCCCCACAAACCCAAAAAAATCTGGTTAGATCTCACAAAAAAACAAACAAAGAAACAAACAAAAAACCCCCCACAAACCCAAAAAAAAACCCCAAACCAAAAACACAAACAAAATAAAGGGAAACTCAAACCCAAAAAAAAACCCCAAACCAAAACCACAAACAAAATAAAGGGAAACTGCAAAATATCTAGCCATTTGGGCCTTAGGATACCTTTCTGGGAAGCAGAACATGACAGTCCAAAACCTCCTAAGAACAAGTCTGAATGTAGAGGCATAAAATAGGCTATGATATTTTTAAAGTGTACATGCTTCTCTGTGTAGATAAAAAAGTTCATGTCTTTGAAATTACTGGAAGTAATAAAAATCTTATTCCCTGTGTCTTCCAGTTGTCTAGTCTTGGCATGTTCTTCTCTAAAAGGGTTTATACTTTTCAGAATGGCTTTCAAAGTAAATATGTGATAGATATCTTTGTCAAAAAAAGCAGCTTGATTCCATGTTCCAGTTACTATAGGTCAGCATCTATGGTCCCTGGATGCCTGGGACCATAAGGGCTCTCTCAGCAGTCCCAGGGAACAGATTGGCTATATAAACAGCACCAAACCAGCACACACAGAAAAAGAGAAACCCTGCTGCTTCATTATTTTTCCTGCAGCTGTATGGGCTGTCTCATGCCTCGCTTATAGTTTTATAGGGAGTAATCATATTGAGAACACCTGGGGTGACATGTAATTACAGCATGATTGTGTGGAAAAATGTGGGTCTATTCAAATTTCTCAGGGGCTACAGACAGCTGGTTCATTTTAATTCTTACAACAGCATGTGTTCTGTAACAGCTGGAGATGCGTTTTTCTATTCAGCCTCATTTGATGGATTGATCATGAGGCAGGTGATCAGCAATTTCGAAACTGTAATCCAAACTCTGCCACTAACTTGTTTTGCTGTTAGCCTTGGGCAAACCACTTTGGGTCAGATATAGCTGAAGCATTTAAACACCTTGTCCTGGTTTTGGCAAGAATGACCTAGGTAGAATATAGATATTTGTCTATATATATCTGTAAATTCAAATTAATCTTGTCTGGCTTCAGAAACATCCCAGTACAGAAGCTATAGGGGATTGCTGTTTTGTTATAATTCTGTCTTAAAGTTCTAGAGATAATAATTCATAGTTTATCTGCAACCTTCAATTCTTTCCTCATATTTAAGGATGATCAGCAGACAAAAAAAAAAATTGCTGGACTTGCTGAGATATCAATCCCATTGAACTCTTGAATTCTAACACTCCAGCAGGAAAAAAAAAAAAAATTGCTTGAACATTGCAGTGATACTATCGATTTCTTTTGAAATATGATACCGTGGTTTAACCTAACTACAGGATAAACCTACTTTAAAACATTTTTAACCATAATCAGTTCTCTTTTCTGCCTGGGGGAATGGAGTTGCATATCTTCCTTTCCTTTCCCTTCCCTCACCCCTCCAAAAAAGCAAAGGCATGCCCTATCCATCAGATTATAGGCTTACTGAAAATAATTCAAGATTTTCCAATCCACAGAGCAAGAAAAATTGAATATGATAAGAACTTAATAGTTTTTCTTTTTAATGAGAACTCCAGACTCTCTTCTTTGACACCAAAAATTGCATATTTATCTTATTCAATGACTATTCAATATCAAAAGCCTGAATATAGTCATCAAAACCTAATATCTCTTCTTGCCTGTGCATGCTTGAATCACTTTAGCTACTAAATCACACTATCTCAGGTCTAGTACGTATTGATTTTTTTTCTAATTTTTATACTGTGAACAGATTTTACGGAAAGGGAAAATATTGTCTTCCTGTTCTTCCTCCATCATGGGAAATGAGAGCTTGAACCTATGTTGGATAAAGAAAACAATGAACTGGATGTTTTTCACCGTGTATTGTAAAGGAAGTCTAGGAGCTGAGCAACACAGTGTGTAGCTGCAGGTTTATAACCCTAGCAGTACAATCCAGAGACTTGTTTCACAGGAATGAAGTTCTATGTTGCATTGTTTATCTTCTAGAGAGCAAAGTCATTTAGAGAGAGGTCCAAAAATCCCACATAAGCATGCAAAGTGCCATTTAGTTTTCATGTATGTGCACAGAGCAAACAAAAGAGTTCACAAAATAGTTCACAAAGCAAAGAAAAAAAAGAACAAGAGAAAACAACAACAAAACACCTAATAGCAGCTGCCCCCCAAAGGTCTAAATGCTTTGGGGTATGGGGTTGCTCTATCAATGCTATCATTGATATCAATACAATGCTATCCTAGAGATGTTGCCATTTCAGCAGAGCTGAACATGTTGATGCCTATTTTATCCTTAAGTGGGTTAGCATTTAAAAAATTAGGTATCAGTATGTTCATATTCCATTGAGACCATAATCCAGTATACGCGCTCACCCAACAGGGTATACCTAAATCACAGAAAGGAAAAAATCAAGTGTAAGATATAACAGCCAAAGACATTTTCTGCGTAAAATTCAGCTGCAGAGGAGCAGGTGATACGGCTCACTAAAATGTACTATTTGCTCCAGCAACTGTCCACAAGACAGAGGACTTGGGTTGAATGGTTATTTCAATGGAAAGTATTTCAAATATAGCTGAGGGAAGCAGAGGTGGGAGTGAGAGCTGACTACTCCTTCTGTTGAAGCAGTACAAGACCTCAAAATCTTAAAGGCAGATGAATCTTCTGTAAAGACCAGGGAGACAAGTACTTACTGCGGAAAAGGGAGGCCTGTGTCCTTGCCTCTGCACTGCCATTTTACATTCCAAGGGGACTTTCTACAACTGCTGAGTGGTATTGGCCACATTAACAACTTTACCTAGTTTTTATCCAGGCCTTTTCCCCCCACCCGCTCCCATCAAACATTTAAACATCTCAGTTAAACATGGTGAAGTCACAAAGTGAATGTTTTACATTGAAGCCTGACAGTATCATTTTATTCCCCAAAATATTCAGATTGTTCTCTTTCATCTAAGACAATGCTTGATGCTGAACAAAAGTTGTGGGGTTTCGTTTGTTTGCTTGCTTGCACTTCCAGGAGGCAATATCCTGGCTTATAATTTAACTCTGTGTTAGAAACTAAGAATGGTCACCTTTACCCACAAAGTCTGCACTGAGAAAAGTTTTGAGACATTCAACTCGATGTCTAATGTTACTCTAGCATCATGTTTTGTTATTTTTTTAAGCTAACCAGCATATATAGATAAAAATCTAGGATTTTTGGTAAAATTATGTTGGCAATGATAATTACTAGAGTAATACAATTAAAGTAAATGTCATCTTTGTTATTTTGCAGTGCTACACAGTTGCTTCACATTAGTTTTTAGAGGGTTTTGTTTTAGTTTTCACAATCAATCAAAATGATACTTGTTTTAATGAGTGTCTTTTCAGGTCTCCACAGAATTCATCAATCACATCAGTATCATTTGCTGCTGAAGTAGGGTAAACTTTTATGATTGACACATCAACTAGCTTTGTTTGAAGGTGAATTATAATGATCACGATGCTTATAAAGTTGTGTACAAACACACATATCCTTGGATGTGATAAACACAGCTGCATTCCAGAAAGCAAAATAACTATTATCTTCACACCATGGCCTCAGGATGCTCCATAGAATTGGCTTTTTGGTCTTTACATCTTTCCAGTTCTTTGATGACTACAGAAAGTTTCCCTTCATGCACACGCTTGAGCATCTAGGTTGATATAATTATGTGTAAACAGATAGTTCATGCTGATGAAAACTCAGTAGTAACAGTGATATTTTCTTGAAACATCCCTCTAAAGGAAATGTTTTTGAAACAGTCTTCTAAAAGAAAGAAATAGAATGCAAAGAACCCCCACCATCACTTCTTCAAATGAAGTTATGCCTTGATTCAGCTTTGTGTTTCTAGTTAAAGTATGCATGCCTTCCGAATAACTTGGAGAAAATTATTCTTCTCTTAGATGTTCAGAATTTGTCCCCACACTATTTTCTGTTGGACATTTGGATGGCTAACCCAAGTTCAGTCAATAGGATATTCCCTATCACCTTATCCATTTATCCCTTCAAATTTAAAATAAAGAAATCCAAAGCATCTTGTAGCATTAAGCATGTGCATTAAGGTATTGTATTTAAATCAATATTAAACCAAAACTGAATATCTTAACAAAATTTGTTGGCCAAGTTTCAGACTGAAAAGGCTTTTCAGGGTTGAATTCTACATCAATTTTCACGTTAGTCACCTCTTTAGAGAAAATAATGATCCTTTCTAACATGGTATAAGTGCTACTCTGAAGTTAAATGAAGTATTTCTTGTATTACAACTGTCCCAAATTCTTCCTGTCAATCACATTTTTTCTGCTTTTTAGATAGATAGGTAGATAGATACTGCCATTCTAATACATAAAAATCTACAGAAATATTTGGCGAAACTGACAGGTTGACTAAGCAGATTAAATAGCGAAACTTCCTACATAGAAAAAGCTATCAAAATTACAGAGCAAACTAAATGAAAAAGTGGATTTTTTTTCCCCCTGAATTTCTGAATTTCTAGTAATTCTACCTTTTCTAGTTAGCAACAGACCCTAAGCAGAAATCAAAACTCTTGATTTTTAAACTATTCTATTTTAAAGTAGTGCATTCATACACTTTATAACTTTCACTCAAAATTATGAGAAGTCTTGAACAATATTTCCATAATTTTGTTTTGATAAATAATTATCCCATAGTTACTTCTAAACTGAAAAAACATGATGCGGGTGTCACAGGCAAGACAGAATAGTTCACAACCCATAGTAGACTTGGATAATGGATTGTATTTAAGAACCAACAAGATTAGAGCTTTGATCCCACTTATTTGCCTTGCACACTCACTCACTAGCCCCCAGCATTGTGTTTGTTAGGTCTCAGTTTCCCTTCCCTGCAGGAAGGTTGCTGTTGTATAGGTATGTGCAGTGCTACTGGATGCACTGGTCAAGGTCTCTGAGCATCCCCTGACTTTCATCTCCATGCCGCTCTCTGATTTCTGGGTTCTTTTCTCTAAGCCTACTTCTTGGTTTTAGGAATCCTTCTTTTTTGGCCCCAAACCCCAGGTTTTTCTAGTCCAAATAGTCAATGTACACAGCATAATGTGTTGTCACGTTCTTAATTTGTGGTTCAGGACATACCATTATTGTTTAATCCAAGTGGTACTAACATTTCAGCCAGCCTGTACCCATTTCAGCTAGCAAGTACAAGGTTTCTGCTTGAGAATTCAGAAGTTCAATTTTGGACATTCACCCACCTACGCATATACATAATTATCTGCCATCTTTTAGCATTCATAATTTAAGCTATTTGTCTACAGCAGAGTAGAAGAAGAACTTCTGTCATATTCTTCCAATATTGAATCTGAGCATTGAATGGAACACTCCCGAAGCAAAGTTTTGGATTTTGTTCTTATATGACGTTTGAATTTCACTCTTACTCGTATTCCCTATTATACATACTGTTCACTTTTTGAGATCACTGTACCAGTTAAAAACTTTTCTTAATTAAGATGTCCATGTCACTTCTGAATGCAGAAACTGGGCCTCTGTAGAGTTTTGTTTTGATCGAATTTAGTGGTTTGGGGTTCTTTTGTTGTTGTTGTTTGGATTTTTTTTTTTAGATTAAACAGAAAATCTAATTCACACCTAACTCTACTGTCAAGTGTTGCCAAAGAAAGTTGCCAAAGAAACCGTGGGGAGCCCTCTTACTGCCAAGGGAAAAAAGGGAAGATATTCAAAATTTTGAAAAAATATCTGATTTTTCAATGTTTATTCAAAGCAAAGAGATTCACTGAACCTCTTCAGATTGCACATAGCTATAAAAATTGTTTTGTGCATGAATAACTGATATATTTCTTTAGTTACTGAAGAACAAATTACACAGATTATTAGTTTACCTTATCTATCATTATTCTCTAGTCTGAGACATAAATTAGGTTAGTTCTTTGGCTTGAAATCCTGGAAAAGTATAATTCAAGTTTGGGAGGGACCTCAGGAGGTGTTTAGTGTAACCTTGTGCTCAGAACAGGGTCAGTTATGAGATCAGACCAGGTTGCTCAGGGCTGTTTCCAGTCAGGTCTTGAAAATTTCCGAGGATGGATACTGCAGAATTTCTCTGGGCAACCTGTTCCACTGTTTCACTGTCCTCATAGCTAAAAGTTTCTTTTTATATTTAGCTCTCTTGTTTCAATTTATGTCTGTCATCACTCATCCTCTTGCCAAGCACTGCTGTGAAGAACCTGACTCTTGCCTTCTTGAGAACATCCCTGTGAACAGTGGAGGCTGCTACAAAGTCCCCTGCAGGCACCTCTTCTCTAGGCTGGACCTGCCCCATATCCTCTGCCTCTCCTCACAGAGCAAGTGCTCCAGCCCTGACCATCTTGGTGGCCTCTGCTGAACTCACTCCAGTTTGTAGATGTCCATCTTGTATTGGGCAGCCCAAAACAGGGCACAGCATCTAGAAAGGATCTGACAAATGCTGAGTAGAAAGGTGGATGATCACTTCCTTTGATCTACTGGCCATGTTTCTGTTCATACAGCCTGGGAGGCTGTTGACCTTTCCTGCTGCCTGGGCACACTGCTGGCTCACATTCAGCCACTGTCCCCCAGGGCCTTTTCCACAGTGCTGCTCCCTAGCCAGGCAATCTCCTGCTTGCTTTGCTGCAAGAAAGTCTTCCTTCCCTGGGGCAGGACTTTGCATTTGTCCCTGTTGAAGCTTACAAGGTTCCTGTCAGTCCAGATGAGATCTAACTTAAGGGTATTGGTGTCTAATTTTCCTTAAATCCACACATGCATACAGCTTCTTTCTTTTATCTATCTTGGATTAAGGAGTATGGAAATATTATCATAAAACTTTTCTAATGTTTTTGTGCTAATTATTGTTTACTCAGTAAATGATTTGATTGAGTAAATGTGGACTACCTTGTAGTATGTCGTGGTTTAACCCCAGCTGGCAACTAAGCCCCACGCAGCCGCTCGCTCACTCCCCCCCACTGGGATGGGGGAGAGAATCAGAAGAGTAAAAGTGAGAAAACTCGTGGGTTGAGACAAAGACAGTTTAATAGGTAAAGCAAAAGCCGCATGTGCAAGCAAAGCAAAACAAGGAATTTGTTCACTACTTCCCGTCGGCAGGCAGGTGTTCAGCCATCTCCAGGAAAGCAGGGCTCCATCACGCGTAACGGTTACTTGGGAAGACAAACACCATCACTCCGAATGTCGTCCCCCTTCCTTCTTCTTCCCCCAGCTTCATATGCTGAGCATGACGTCATATGGTATGGCATATCCCTTTGGTCAGTTGGGGTCAGCTGTCCCAGCTGTGTCCCCTCCCAGCTTCTGGTGTATCCCCAGCCTACTCACTGGTGGGGTGGTGTGGGAAGTAGAAAAGGCCTTGACTCTGTGTAAGCACTGCTCAGTAATGACAAAAAACATCCCTATATTATCAACACTGTTTCCAGCACAAATCCAAAACATAGCCCCATACTAGCTCCTATGAAGAAAATTAACTCTATCTCAGCCAATACCAGCACATAGTATAATCCCTCTTACCATTTATGTAATTTCAATCAATGAATCTAAAGCTTTTGGAAATACCTGTATAATATACTGATATATCATTTGTAACATTAGAAAGGCAAATAGGTATATTTTCTATCAAATATTTATTTTTATCATCAAAGTTTCTGCCTTGGACAGTATCATAATATTTTATCTTCCTGGAGGTGTTTGCTCATGTTTGGGTATAATCTAACACTTAATGAGCTACTTATTAGTTTTCATTATTTCCATAGACAAGATGCTAAATTCATCAACAGGACAGAAGTAACTTTCAGGGGCCTGAAGCTTTATATACAAATAGTCACAAGAGCATACCCAAGTGATTTTGTCCTTCAAATTCACTGCAGGTTGTATAGCTATTATCTGATATATGATCTGAATTCAGTTTCAAGTGTTCACAAAAGTTCAAGAAAATCTTTAAACAGTGTTCTTGAAAACATGCAAGCCGAACATAATGTAACCATGCTTAAACTTAAATATGTACTTAAGTGAAATTTGAAGTAAAGGTAATTTTTGCATGATGCACTGCAGATGAAACAGTCTCAGTGACTCAGAATAAGAAATGCAAGGAGTGAGCTAGATATCAGTATAGTTCCACAAATCACTTTAATATGAAAATTTTAGTATAAACTATGGTAAGGTAACAGTTTTGTTTTGTTTTGTTTTGTTTTACAAAAACCTATAATTATAAGACTTTAATCAACATAATTTTAATCAGTTAGCTGGAGTTTCCCATTTTTAGAGTGATTTTAACTTCATTATTCCCAGAAGGACATATTTCATAAAGGTAAGTAAATATATTTGTGTACTAATATAGACATTATTAGTGGTGGTATGCTTACCACCGAATCTGAAAAAACAAAAAAATTAAGACTATTTAAATAAATCTTTAAAATTTTCAACTTATTCTGAATGCTTCAATGATTACAACTTTTTAAAATTAAAATATTTGAAAGATTTTTATAGTTTTGTTCATTCTTATTATTTAATGTTGCAATTGAAGCTTTCTGTATGATTTTTTTTGTGTTTTATAGCTACTTAAGTTAGAGTGTTCATGAATAAAAGGCCATAAAACAGAAATTGGAATGCTGAAGTATAGAAATTCAATTACAATATATTCAGATGAAAATTTTTATGAAGGTAAAGCTATAGAAGCATATTCTTTAAATTAACTGAAATAATAACACTGCTCTAGTATTGGATTGTTTATCAGATTATCAATTGTGTTGCAGCAATAGTTTCATTGCAGGTAAGATTGAGATGGATTTCTAGATTAAGATAAGGGTTAACATTTATTTTGGCAAAACATACATTTATATGGGGGTTTTGTTTGTATTTTAGCAGAAAACTTTGAGGCTAAAAGTTGGTCTGGTTTAACCTCTGTCCCATAAACTCCTAATCATACATGGTTTTTAAGTATCTTATGAGAAATCTTGGTGGTAGCTGATAGGGAAATTTTTGAATCTTCTGAAGGTGCATTTCTTTATCTAAAATGTTAATTCTACCGAGATAATTATTTCTTGGTTGCTTTGGGCCTTTAGTTTGAAACTAGGAAATCTGAGTCTAGGTAACTGAGGATTCTCAGAAACAAACAGTACAAACCAAAGAACTTCACCTTTTCTCCTGCATCTATTATTGAAACTCTTATCTTTTTTATTATCGTAACGTCAGAAGAAACCAAATGATTACTGCCTTCAGACTGGATTGTTGTCAACTACTATTAATACATGTATTGCATGACTTTGTTTTGTACATCAGTAATCTTCCCATACAATTTTTTGTTTTGTTGTTATTTCTGATCATTGACTTTGACTTTTCAAGTTAGCATTGGAACAGACTCATGGTCAAACTATATCAGTGACTGTATGATTAGAACATTTTCTTTGATCAGTTTATCCAAGGGAGGTCAAAACAAATGCAGATGAAACCTAGTCAGCTGTGGCTCAATTTTCCAGAGGAACACAAAGTCACAAAGTATATTGTAATTTTCAAGCACTCAGTGAGAGGACCCGAATTTAGAAATCCTAAATGTAAAAGCACAAATATGAAGCCTATTTGCTATCTATCTGGCCTCTTTGTTTTACATATAAAATTGTTTTTTACTACTGTGTTTTAAGTGATATATGCAAAAAATAAATCTATTTCAAAGATCAGTACTGTCACCAGTAGCCCTCTACATATCCAACATATATTCACATAATGATATAATAATCATTAAGAAAATAATAGAGAAAATTTAACTAAAGTAAAATCATCCTTAATTGGAGACAGAGGATTATAAAAGCTAGAGCTGAATAAAGAATCATAATGTATCCGTTAAAATTGCCTGGAAAGTGGTTAGATAAGTCAGTGAGGATTTATTTAGTAATTCAGTAATCTATTAAATTGGAGGTGTGGTAGGATTACCTTAAGAATTGATTCAATCAATAACTATGTCATCATGGAGTTAAAAAGTTAAAGTGCATATAGCTCATGGGTTACTGTTGCTTAGTAGGTAATTTAAACCTTTAAACATTAAATGTACTGCTGTTTTCTTCAGAGAGAAAATTAATCACAAAAGTGCTTTGTTCAAAGTTGTAGAGGAATTTGACATGGTTTCACATCAAGGCAAAAGTCAAGCTGGAATGAAAAATGAATCATATTGAATGAAACATTTACAGCCTCAGAGATCATTATTCTGATTTTAACCTCATTTTATCAGTAATGTTCTTCTAATCAGAAACAGACACACATTTGTCACAGTGAGAATCATAAGTACATCTAGTGGGTCAAAAACTCAATTTTAAAGGTAAAAACTAAAATAAGAGAAGACAGAAAGGAAGTATTGCCCTGTACAAAGTGCTGGTAAGAATCTAACTTCTCAGCGTAACCTAGAATGGCCAGTGTATTTCAAATGAATGTCCAGATGAACTTCATTCATCTTTGGAAAGCAAACCAATGTGGGAATGGGAGTCTCACTAACGGACGAACAGCAGCTTCAGTTAAACTAACAATTTTTTAATTATTTTTTTGAAGAGTGAAGAATTGTCTCAATTTTTGCTGATATTTAGCTTTGTATCTTTCTACTCTATGAATGCACTTCTGATATTGAGGGATTTTTTTTACCTGTACTTATTTTTAGAGGAATGTTTCTACTGCTAAAGTGTGACTGGCAAAATTGTTTCTTACTTTGCATAAATGGAAGGTCAACCAGTAAAAAAAATGCATCTTTTATTTCATCATAGGAAACAATACATTTATTCTGGAAATTTTATATGCAATTCTGCTGTTCCTGATTGGAAGACAGGAAGACCATTGAGAAGTCAGTGATTCGCATAACAGTTGATGTGAGTAGGGACAATTCTGTGCTGTGCTGGGCTGCACATACAGTCTGGCCTTCAGGCCTCTGTTGTGTCGCAAAAATCCTTTGGCCACAGGACAAATTTAGCTAGTTGATAGTAACAGAGGTACCTGCAGGCAGCTCCCACTTGGTAACTACCAGCTACCAGCAACTACGCCATCTGCATGTCCTTGCTTTTATCTAAAAGAAGTTCACATGTGAACATCCTTTTTGTTTGACAGAATAAATAATGAATAGAGTTGTTTTCTTTTAAGAATCATAGAATCATAGAATAGAATCATAGAATCATTGAGGTTGGAAAAGACCTCTAAGATCATCGAGTCCAACCGTCAACCCAACACCACCATGCCCACTAAACCATGTCCCTAAGTGCCTCATCTAC
>NW_008795018.1:6556145-6567854 GCF_000699145.1 Aptenodytes forsteri
TGGACTAGATGACCTTTAGAGGTCCCTTCCAACCCAAACTATTCTATGATTCTATGATTCTTTGATTCTAATAGGCTGCCAGTGGTTTCAGAGTGAGACAGTTCATAGCAAGGGTAACCATCTATATTTCTATACCTACCACGAACAGATGCTTTGATCTTGATTTACATACCATAGTAAATATAAAATAATGTAATTTCTTTACTTATTTCTGTTGTTGCCAAGTACCATTTTTTTTAGGTTTGCAATTATGCACATAACTTTAAAATTATTACAAACTCAAACTTGACGTTATAAACATTATAAATATGCAAATGAAACTTGTGGAAGTAATATTTATACCTTCTTAATAATGTTGTAGAAGTAGCTATTAGTAAAGGAATGATCTCCAAAGTGAAACAATGAAAACATTCACTGAAATTGTCAAAATTTACCTAGCAATTATTTTAAACACTTTCCCAGTAACATTTGGAACAACTGCATTTTAGGTCAGTCTCACTGTTAGGTCTCTGAGGCTGGTTAGCCAATGGCAATTACACATGTACATTATATCCTCAGAGGACCTCTTTGAAAAGTAGAGTTTTCTCCAGCTGAAACATCTTACTACGAAACTGGATGTCAGGTACACATGGCTGGTTTCCAGTGTCTTCATGCCTAGTGTCTTCCATTTGCAGCTTCTGAGGCTACAAACCCACCTAATCTACAGGAATCTCTACCTGTGAGGACCTGCATGTAATTTAACCTTTTTCCAGTATGGGCCACTGTGTCATAGATGAGATACAAGTGGTTTTTGGCTGGTAATAGTCAACATAATCTACATGGGAAGCAGATCATGAGTAGTTAAGAAACTCTTAATTTCTTAATGAAAATCACAACAATCCCTAGTAATGTGATTGAATGCGTCTACAAGATTGAATGCATCTATAAAATTAAATGCAGACCTGAAATTAGACCTTCCAACACTAATGCTATTTTCAAATGATGTTGGCATTCTGTAATAGGATACTTTCTTAGACTCAAAATCAGGGTACCCACATGCAAACAGCTTATTAACATTGGTCCTTGGAAGGTTCTGTCAAGCCACTGGTTGTGATCGTTTAAGACAGCACTGGTTAACACAGATGAAAAGCATTTTCTAAGAGTTGAACAGCATAGGGGATCATGTTCCAGTGTCCAGAAACTTTCTGTGGTACTGCTTTTTTTAGTATAGGCATAGCCTAAGCAGCCAGGTGCAGATTAGCTTTGACCCAAATGCCAAATAAGTGCATTCTATTGGGACATTTTATTTCAGTAGTAATTATCTGCAGTCACTCAAGAGTTTAAGGAGCTTTTTGGTCAGCTGTATGAATTGTTTCTATTTCAAGTAAGTAATCTTGTTTTTTTCTTCCCAGCATATTTTTATTTATTTATTTGTTTGTTTGTTTGTTGCATAAACATGACCTTATAGAGGCCTTCCTTCCCTTAATGTATTCCTACAACATGTAAAAGATCTCTGGTATCTAGCTTTTATATCAATGACTTTCTGCTGCAAAGAAGTTAGACTTGTTTTTCATTTCTTGCCACTCGCATGGCTGCTAGCATACTTTTCATCACTGATTTTAAACTCAAGTTTCCCAACATGCTCTTACATTTTACCTAATTTAGAATTAATTACTATTTTTTCTGAGTTTACGTCTTTAATATATACTGTTAATGAGTATTCTGACATTTTAATTTATTCTCGTACATCCTACATGGTTGAATATATACCCGTAACTTTACCCCTAGGAAGCTGGGAGCAGAGAGTGACATAGAGGAGCCCACTCATTTATTCATGAGCAATATTTCCTTCTCATTCTTCTCTTGAGTGTTTAAGTGAAGATTCTTCTGTCCTTTGCAGCAAAAATAGTAACTTGTTGTGCTCTAGCAGAGACAACAGGGAGAAGAAAAGCCACTTATCACTGGGACGTTAGTTATTATTTTTAATGGTATTACTAATCAAACTTTTTTACTATTAACTTATGTACAAAAGCATTTTTTTCTGTGAACAGTTTTGAAAAGCAAGAGCAAAGCACACTGCAGATGCAGACAGCTGCTCCAACAGAATGAAACCAAGCTGTGGTTTCCAAATTGTTTAGACATTCTGTCCCTTTATAAACCACTTTAAAATCTACTCCTGAGCACTGCTGTATGTTTGATATTGCTGTAAATTCTGCTTCTGTTGCTACTACTTCTGCCATGTGAAAATAGGGGAAACTTGTATCTTTTCTGATCTGTCTATACCACAGGGTATAAATGCAATAGACAAGATGCTTTGGTAGTCGAAATTAACAGGAAAAACAACTGGCTGATTTTTTAAAATGTTGACAGCTTCATAGCTTTTACTAACCTCTGTGGGGGCTGAACTTTTTGGAAACCAGAGCACATACTTAGGCATGTTATATTTAGGCCTTTCTTCTCTAACCCCTCAGGATAGTCTGTCTTTGCACTTGTACCTACAGTACTTACTCTTTTGCAATTCCCATCACTGTGACTTAGAGAAATGAAGCTGGCTGCTTTTTCCTTTCTTTTCTTTTTTTTTTTTTTTCCTCATTTTCTCCCTTGCTTGCGATGTGTGTGACTGCACTGTAGGAGGCTTGGCTGCCTAAACTTCTTTTTACCCTACGGGTGACCTTCTACAAGTATTTCAGCCACAACACAATTATTTCTTTTCAAATCTGTATTGCACTGATAGAAATGGAAATGGTTTCAACTCAATTCTACTGTAGAATAAGAAGCCAAGATAGAAGAACTGTATTACTCAGCAAATCTCTGTTCCATGAAAAGGCTTATTGAACAGCTAGTGAAGCAGAGACTAGGTTAAATAACTCACTGTCAGGTACCAGCTGTCATAAAAGATTAGACACAGTCATTGAACACATAGAATTGTTAATTTGATTCAGCATTTGTATTCCTTTCTGGTATAAGATTCAAATGTTTCCACTTCAGCTGGCACTGAATGGACAGATTTCTCTTTATGGACTACTCTATCAGAGTACTCATTAGAAGGAACAGGGTAATATAGACTATTACCTCATACCATAGAAAAAAAAAAATAGCTCCAACTTCTTGCTGATGGAAGACACTAGTTATTTTGTTTGTTATGATAATATTTGCTATATTATTGTACAAAACCCAGTTTCACATACAGGTAAGAATATGCCATAAACCTTCTATTTCAAAGTCTCAGACTACACACAGAAAGAATTTTAGTGTAGGTGTTAATGGACCATAACTCATAAGGTGATATCAGGCTCATAAATCCTAAAGTCAAACAGCTTTTATGCTAAGGAAATATTTTTGTTTACATTTAAGCATTCTTTTAAAATATGTATGTTAACAGTTGAAAGCACCTATTAAAATCAATTTAAAGAATGGGTAAAACAATACTTTCTTGTGCATACTGTTATTTCAGACATCAGTGGGAATTCCTTGTCCTACATTCAGTGGAATTGCTCGATACATTCAGCTATTTAATGACCACTGATCCACCAAGTCATAGGTCCTATATGACAGAGGTAAACTTCAGGTATTTTCCACTCTGTGGGGCTATACTTACAAAAATGTGAGCAAGATGTGTGTTTGGATCTTCCCTGTGCAATAAAGCATCTCACACAGGACAGATGACCTCCAGTATCTCTATTAATGGTTTTGTATATGGAATTATTTTTTTATTTATTTATGTATTAGAAATAAGTATTAAAATAAGTATTGATTTATTGCTTATGAATTAATCCTCAAAAAGAGACCCAGTGAAACACCTTTGACCTGCTTCCTGTTATCTGATTAGCTGTCTACATAGTAGTAAAGCTCCTAGTTCTCAGAACTTGTCAAACTTAGAAGCTTTACTCCAGTTCTTAGAGAAGCTGAGAACCAAAAGTGCAGTATTAGTCTTTTGCATTTGCAAGCTGAAAAACATCTTATTTTGCATAACTTGTCTGTCAGACTATTCCTTTCATAGAGTAATCATATTTCCTTCATGAAAGCAAGGAAAGACAAAGCAAGACAAGAAAATTCCTATTTCAGCTTTAAAATGCTGTCAGTAAACTGTTTAGTAGAATTACAAGGACTTTGTCTAGTGCAGAAAAGCTTAAACTACAATTAAAATGTGTATAAGCCCAAGGAATTGAGATCTAGTTTATTTGCTCAGTGAACAGGTATGTGATAAGTTTACTGACCTTTTCCTTAATTAGACAAATTGATATGCTAACAAAAGATGTCTCAGGCAAATGAAATGAGCATCAACATGTTTTTCTTCAAGACTTTAGTTCAGTAATCCTATAACCTCAGTTGGAATTGACCCTGCCGTGTCAGAATGGGAATGCTAACATGAATAACCCTGCGTGAACCTACCAGCCTAGCAAAGGGAAGGTAGTAAAAGAAATACAAAGGAGGAAATAAAATTCGGTCACAGATACCCTAGAGGCATCAGTGAGTCACAGTGTTGTCATATCAAGAGGCATTCTTCAGTAATAGTTTAACTATAGAGATTGTCAAAAAGGTCATAGCTGATTACAAGCACTGCAGTGTGAGTTGGAGCTTCTGTTTTCCTGTAGAAAGATCAGCTGAAAGTAGTGAAAATTTCATTGTTAAACAATTCTAAAGCTGTCAGTTTACATGCCTTCTCCAGTTGTCCTTTTGACCTGTCTCAACAGAAAACCAAATGTTTTATCCATCAGTATGAAATGTTAAATAAAAATAATTTTCACATCTTTGCCAGATTAAAGAAAGGATATCTCCTCCATTCTTTGAAATTTAAAGCAAAGAAATTAAGAAAAATCATTCTTCATATTTAGCGTAACTGAAATCTATCTAAAGATTTCTGTTACTGTACAGGATAACTCAGGTACTGGTTACTCACATGCTATCATATGAGTATCTTGAAGCTATCTTATCTTTTTCCTTACTGAAACTTCATAAACTTTTAGTTAGCTTTATGTAATTTGGTTCATTATTCATCTACATCTGACTATCTTGACGACTATTCTGTGTCTTTCCCTTACATCGTAAATAACCACAGGAATCTAGCTTTGCTTGTGTATAAGGTGTGTTTATAGATCTTCTCTTTTACATTTTTCTTTCCTTTTCCCAAGTCCATATTCTTCCAATAAACACTGGAAAAAGTCCTTTTCACAAATAGTTCTTGCTATTTTTTTCTCCTCTGTTTATTGTTTGAAGTGATGGACTGAGGAGGCGTAAATGTTAGATTAATAACATCCCTTAACTATAATATAGTTCAAACATATCCCTTCCTAATTAAGATAAATGGCTCAGAATTGAGGCAACGGTATGTTCTTGAAGTACAAGAATTACAGTAGAAAAGGTTAGAGCATAAAAATAGAGCAAAAGTTTTTACTGCTTTGCAATTGGAAGTTATATATTTAGTTCAGAAGTGCCACATATTGCTAAAATTGGAATCACCACTAAGGATTTAGTCATGTTATACAACTTACGCAGTCTGTTCTGACAAAAACATTTCTTGATTTTTGATAAAGCAAATGAGCATATTGTCCTGGATTACATATGTAATATGCCCTTTTTGAAACTTTGCAATGGAAACAAAGAAGTGTCAACAGTGATCTCCTTTTGTATTAATGTTCTTTCCTCCTCTGAAATAGAAGGTGAAATTTCTCTCCCTTATTTCTCATTATATGCATATAGAAACTTACTCAACTTCTTTAGAGTCTTCACTGAGGGAAAGTTACATCTCATATTTGTTCCTGTCATTGTCCTCAGTTTAACTTTTGATTTATTATCATGTTTATCTTTCCAGAAACCATTTTCTGTGGGTGTACAGAAAAATTCTTTTTAAAGTTCTACCATAGTTGTTCATTCTGTCTGCAGAAACAACAGAATAACTTGATTTGTGAAAACCTTAATATTTGAAAATAAGTAATCAAATGGATTTTTTTTTTTACTGTTACCAATACAATAAACTGCAAACATGTTAAAAATAGAATTCTAGAATTAACTTTGTATTTAGCAATTACCTAACATAATGAAAAAATAAAATCTCCAAGTCACAAGAAGAGGATGAGTAAGTCAAACTACCTCTGAATAATTCTGCCGGAAAAAGTGTTCTTTACTTTATATTCTCCTTTATCTGGTAATCTACCGGCCTTGCTAATTGTTATTGACCATGGATTGAATGTGATCATTACACTTATGAGAAGATTAGGCACATTAGAAATATCACCAAATTCAGTAAGGGAATCAGTAAAATGTTCTTTATCATGAATAAAGGGGCCAAAAAAACTTATTTTGGAGTATACCTTTAGAAGAATTTGTGGCTGATATGGAGAGAGAGAGATATGAATCAGAAACAATAGTCCTATATTTTTCAAGTTTTTACATAATCTCAGATTGTGATTCCAGCAGATTCTGTATTTATTCATATAATCTAGAAATTCGTAACATTGTCTTTCCTAACTCACAAGGGGGGTAAGAGTAAAGGGACATACCAAGTGGCAGAACTGACCATTGTATTAGACCATTCTCATTTTTCTCTTATAGGTATTTTTTTTTCAGGAAGAATTCAGATTTCAGATATATGTAGCAATTATCAGTCTGATCCAGTAGACACTGAACTGAATGATAATCATTTAACTGACCTCACTGGATCCTGGATCAGGATTTTAAATAATTTTGGCTGTTTCTATTGGTATAACAAATGTTTCATCTGGGTAATATATCCAGAAATTACTCTTTAGACCTTAGTTTCAATGTAACCTCAGCACAAGGTAACCTCGGATTCAACAGAACTTGAATCATCCAGAATGCACTCACTGAATGTTCAACCACTTCAGTCCAGTTTATTATTTTAATTATTAATTTAACCACCTGGGAATAGCTTCATGAATCAAAGCAGAAGCTCCAAAGTGAGGGTTGCCTCTGTCTCTCACCTGTCTTTTCTTAAGTATTTGCTTCTGCTTGAGAGCCCCATAGAATAAGCTGACAGACAAAGGCCCATAAGAAACATGATTTTTCAGTTCTTCCTTCAAACAGAAAGACTAATAGAATTAGTAAGTGGAATATAGATGATTACATACTCCAATATGCATAAATTAAACTTTTAATATGAACACAGCATACACAACAGCAGCTTATGAAATTATCCAGGCATATTAATGCACTGTAAGAAAGGATTGCTTCATTATTTTTCATTACTCTGATACATTAGAACTTGCTTTATTAGCTTAATTATGACACTCCTGTTAATAACACGTATGTAACTGGAAAAGAAAAATTGTATGATATAGGAGTTATATTGTGCCAGAAAGCATGTGACAAATAAGCAAGTAATTATTTTCAGAATCCAGGCATATTAATGCACTGTAAGAAAGGATTGCTTCATTATTTTTCATTACTCTGATACATTAGAACTTGCTTTATTAGCTTAATTATGACACTCCTGTTAATAACACGTATGTAACTGGAAAAGAAAAATTGTATGATATAGGAGTTATATTGTGCCAGAAAGCATGTGACAAATAAGCAAGTAATTATTTTCAGAAAAACATTTGGTGAACTGCTTTAGTGAATTAAGTGCTGTACTTTCCTTTGAAGCTACAGCTGATAATTGGTTATCTCTAAAACTTACTTGTTATAGTATTTTATTAATTTATGGCAATCTCAATTAAATGACCCAAGATAAGATAAATGTTGGATTCCAAATGAATTTAGCCTATGCAAATCCCATTTACAACATTTTAACTGAATTTCAGAGGAATTGTCTTCATTCAAATATAATTACCACCTTGTAGTATATTATTTCAGCCAGCACCATGATTTGGAAACCTTGCTTAAAACAATATTTGATCAATGTCATTAACAGAGCAAAGTCAGGATTTGAGACAAAAAATTTCAATGTAGAGGTGCTTTCTGTTTATCTGTTAAATCTACAAGGAAGAATAATTAAAAGGAACAGATTCTCAAATGTGTCTATCTCATTCATTCAATGCCAAATTTACTATTAATTACTTTGAAAACAAAGAGTAAGAGCAGTTAGACCTTCTTGTAACAGGAAAGATTATATGTCTTGATATATAGTTGTTATGCTAACCTCACAGATGGGCAAGCAGGAGCAGTAAAAATCAAAGGAATACAAACCTTTATTCAATATCTGTACTAAAACAAAACATAATGTGCATTCTATTTTAAAGAAGAACAAAAAGAAAAAAAAAAAAGATTACATTTAATTCATAAAAGCCAAATTGTCTGGAAATACTAGATATATCATTAAGGCAATGTTGCACTAAGTATAAAGCCAGACTAGTCTTTACAGATTTAAATAATCAATATAATCAAGAAATTATCAAATATCACCAGAGTGTTTCTTCTTTCATCTGACTTCTTCAGTTGTTGTTCTTTGTCTGTCCTTCCTCGACATTTTAAATTACCCTTATCTCTATATGCAATACTCACCATTTTTAAATAATGGAATTCACATACTATATAAAAAATACACTTTGTACACTTCAATTTTCTTTTTCGTAAGAAAGAATTGCATATCCAGTAACATTTCTATAAAAATACTTTGTTACACTTCAATTTTCTTTTTCGTAAGAAAGAATTGCATATCCAGTAACATTTCTATAAAATTTTCTCTCCCTTTCACTTTCTTACTTTCTTCTGTAGTATCACCAAACATAATGTTGGTACTCCCCTGACATGGGGTTAATACATTAGCATTTTCACTTCATTTCATCAAGTACATTGCTACTTTAGAAAGTGACTCTGTGAAAGGAAGAAAAGGGAATAAATTCACTGGGAATACATGTTTATTGTCTATGGAGGGTTTTTTATCCCATATTCTCCCATTTAAGTAAACATTTGGATATTCTTCTCAGCCCTGCATACTCGGCCTGTGATTTGAAAATCAAGTTGGCTGCTTTCCATCTCATCTATTATCACCAATAATACAGTTTTTTCAGGCCAGATTAGTCCTTTATTTGCACCTGTGCCCCCTAATGCTATCACTGGGTTTGCACAGCTGTAATTGCCTCAAATATAGTAAACAGCTCAGATGATGCACAAGGTGGAATTGGATCCACATGTGAATCTCTTTTAGCTGTGTTGACTGTAAGGTCAACCAGAATAAAAAGCAGCAAAACTTACCCTTATGACTGGAGTTGGTAGGTGTAATTTTTTCAGGAGCAGCTCCGTACTCTGATTGCTTGGAGCAGAAATGCATTTTGTTACACTGTTGGGATGGATAGAAAACAAAAGGAATATGATTTAGATTTTCTGCAGAAAACAGAATTTGCATTTACTATCTGAGTAGTGCTTTGTAGTTCAAATATAAAATCAGATCCATATTCAGTTTTTCCAGATGTGGGGAGTTCAGATATGTAGTAAAGAGAAAGCTATCAATGATTAGTCTAAGATTTCAAGATAGTTCCTAACTTAAATGGTTATAGAAAGGAGCAAAGTTTTACTCTTTAATCAATGGAATTAAAAATAGTTTTAAACTCTTTAATCCACCAGATTTAACTTCTTACTTCTATCCATAACTTTTTTTTTTTTTTAAACCCAAAAAACAATCCTCACACTAAATCTAGCAATAGAAGGCATTGGTGAAATATTTTAAAATTTCTGACTATTTATTAAGTATAAATTTTATTAGGTATTCTCTACAGTGATGATGAACACAGCATGCAGTACATAATATTCTTCATTGCTGTATGTCAGAGAGAATAAAAACACAAGGCCAAAAGCCTTTAATCTTTCAGGCAAACCTGTCCGGATTACAGACAAGGGCCTCTCAAATAGTTCTGTGGTCCCAAAACACAATTCTTTTCAATCCAGCAAACTAATATCTAAATTGGCTTTTATAATTGCATCACCTGCTGCAATGGCAAAGTAGATCCTGATCCCAGCCTTCTGTGTCAGATAGAAACATTCATTTTAGCAGAAATAGGTTCAGAAGCGTAGAGAACTGATGATATTTGAACTCCAGCTACATAAAACTATATTGGAACAGTCTAATGTTTCCATTCTCTCTAGGCATAAAAATTACACTTTTTATAACAGACTTTTATTCCTTTGAACCTGTTTTCCCTTGATATCAGGTTGCAAACTGCTATCCACCAAGGCATCTCTCCAATCGTTAAAGAAAGACCTTTTGTGATGTTTTCAATTAGTTTTAACCTTCTTCACATCTTCAAGCATGGTTATGGACACTCATTGATTTTAATTACCATACTGATAGCTTACTGCTTTGCACTCCTTATTAAAATGACCCTCTAGCATGTCTTTTAAAAGAGTCCTCCACGTAGGGTTTTTATACTTTTAAAACATTGATTTGAATTTGTTTGGATTTTCTGTGTTAAAAAGTTGAGCATCATAAGAAAAATTTACATGCCTATCAATTTACATAAACATAAGAGTTTTGAAAGGCAAGAACTTTATAAAATGTTTTATCTTGAGTACTTATTTTGAGTTTTTTTTGGGAGAAGGAGAGCGTTTGAATATTTGTCATGTAAATGTGAAGCTTGTAAATTCATTGCATCCATGAAAAGAAAGAGAAATCTGTTACCAACAGCAGTGTCCAACATTAATTCTCATTTGCTCAGCTTCTAGCTAATCTCACTAGGGTGTTTATCACCTAGAAACCAAATTTGTATACAGTAATACCCCTTATAAAGCACTTCTCATTAAAGTTGTATGTACCTTCTGTTCCAAAGAGAAGGAATTTTCCAGTTGAGCGCCAGGACTAAATAATATATTTTCCCAGTTTTTCAAATACCCACATTTCATTTCCGTAAACCCTCAGTCTCTGCTATTAGTTTTCTACATAAAGATGTGCAGTACTTAGGCAGCATAACACATTTTAATACCAGTGTGGTATTCTTGCTTCTTCTCCTCTCTTTCTTGCCTAGGTCATACAAACTCTGTAAATTCCCTACTTTATTATTGATAAAACATGTTGAAACAAAGTCTTGCCCTGCCCTGCATGAGACAAAAATTTGGACACACACCATAGGATTATTTCTTTATTTGGGAATCAGATGCATCAAAATCTTTGCACTCCTTCAAGATTATGAAATAGTAGCACCGTTAGAGGTGAAAGTCTTTCCAAAGGGAACAGAAACATAAGGTTTTAGTCCTAGTTTTTTCTTCATCAGTTAACAATTCTGAATCAAACATAGAGGAAATTTGGCACTCTTTTCCTCCCCCCCCCGCCCGAAGTAGCACCACACTGGTTCTCCCATCTGAAGTGTGCTCTGTATTTGTTAAGACACAATGTCTTCCTACTAAGATATCATTCTTCATGTCCTCTTAGTTCAAATATTAATGGAGGTTGGTGGGAACCTGGCTTCCAATTCAAAACAATAGGATATTTACATAATCTAACAAACTTTAGTTGTTCCCTAACTAATAAGCTAAAGATGCCGGGGGAGGGGAACCTCAAACCGTCCCACTCCTACCAGTTTGATGCCAGGGCCAGCAATAGATGTCCATAGCCTGGAGAAGGAACACAGGTCAGCAGAAGTGCCCCGGAAGAGCAGCACAAAGGAACCCCAGCCAGTAAGACAGCTTCATCGGGGGCCCAACTTAAATGCCTCTATGCAAACGCACGTAGCATGGCGAATAAAAAAGAGGAGTTAGAGACGTGAACACGCCTGCAGGGCTACGACCTTATTGACATCATGGAGATGTGGTGGGATGGCTCCTATGACTGGAGTGTTG
>NW_008795018.1:6570870-6575969 GCF_000699145.1 Aptenodytes forsteri
TCCCTGCCCACGGCAGGGGGGTTGGACTAGATGACCTTTAAAGCTCCCTTCCAACCTAAAGTATTCTATGATTCTAAGCTACAGACATGCCTCTTTTACTTTGTCTTTGAATTAGTGAATATTTAATTTATTTGGGAACCCTTTGAATTTTAGAACTAGGTCCCATTTTAGGCACCTATATTCTTACTTGGTTTTGACCTTTCTTCTTTACTGGCAAACAACTTAGCTTTTATTGCTGGTTTTATGTTTTCAAGCTACAGACATGCCTCTTTTACTTTGCCTTTGAATTAGTGAATATTTAATTTATTTGGGAACCCTTTGAATTTTAGAACTAGGTCCCATTTTAGGCACCTATATTCTTACTTGGTTTTGACCTTTCTTCTTTACTGGCAAACAACTTAGCTTTTATTGCTGGTTTTATGTTTTCATTGATCCTTGTCTCATATCCCATTCAGAAGAATTTATTAAAGAACAAATACAAAATAAATGCAGGTATGTATTTGCAAAGCCAAAGCAAGTCTGTCTAGAAACTAAAATTAAAGAGGGAAGAATAGTTTCTAAGGAAAATAATAAGGTAACAAACACAGTGGTATCCTCAAGTGTCAGAATGTGATAACTATCATTACTAAAACTATCTGGAGCTTCCACGTTCTAGTGAAGAAAAGATTCTTGCTTTTTTACTTTCCATTATTAGTAGTAAATATTTGTATTCATTTAGGGTTTTTTTGAATACCCTAAACAGAACCTGAATACCCTGAACAGAGCTACTGTTCAATAGAAAGTTGGCTGAACTGTGCATTATAAAGAACACTCTTATTTCTGGCTTTGGTTAGTTTGCATAGAGTCATTGCTGCAAGGCGGCTGTGAAGTAACTCTTAAGTCAGATTTCCCTGACATACATTTGCCCTTGTTCTGTAAAAACTTTTCGTAGGAAGAATCTTGAAGACTTGGTAATGATAGAGGCATACAGGACTGTTAAACAGGTTCAATTTCCATAAGCCCTGGTAAAGGGAGTTTTGACCCCGGCTCAGGCCTGACTTGGAGGAGTATCAAGACAGATAAAAATTACCTGGGTTTCAATCTTTTTTCATTGCACCACATGTTCGTCACCTAATACCACAGGTTTCGTTAATCTCCTACAAAAATATGACATACACACACAGACAAAATTTCCTCCTCCTGCAGTCTTTTATTTCCATAATCACTTTTTACCATATTCACCACTAGCAATTGCTGTGACACAAAATGATGAACTAAGGAAGCCAGCACGACATTTGTGCCAAGTGAAAAAGTGATTCCTGGAATGTCCTTAATTGCAATGAATAAACAAAGCCCTTTAAAGTTCATACCAGAATTTGAACTAACATACAGAAGCAAATCTTCTTTATGCAAACGCAACTTTCATTAAAACATGAAGCTCTGCATAAAGCTGAACTGCTGACTCTGCATTATTGGGCATCAAAAAGAAAGAAAGAAAAAAGGAAAGGAATAATTGAACCCAGAGTTTATTATTGTTGTAGAATGAAGCACATACAGTATGTATTCTAAAATACTGTGATGCAGATCATTCAACAGATGTCTAGATCTCAATCCACCAAGCATTTGAGCTACTTTTCTAAGCCATTTCCCTTAATGAATAGTAGATTAAAGATTCTAATTCTTCTCACAATGACTCTACATAGTGAAGTGATGACATTAAATATTTTTTTAGAGCTAATTTTCTAAGTGTTTATTTTCATGATGTCTGTTTCTGTCTATGATGTGCTAATCTGTTTTTTTTATGTAAAATGTAAATGAGAATCCAAAGCTTCAACATTTGGTAAAGCCACAATGTTTTATGCTTTCTGATCTCCCTAACTGATTTTGGAATTACCCATTCTTATGTGTGAATATTTCCAGATATATGCCAACTGGACCAGGCATAAATGAATTGCAAATCATGTGCATTTTAGATTAAAAGAACTCATAAATAAATCATCTGCACACTGGGGTATCTCTGCACGTTCCTAACAGATGAACTCCAGGACATAGATATAACTGATTGTAGCCTTATTTGATAACTTTCTGGCTTATTCTATTGGTCAGGTTGTCCGATATTAGAGTGTTCAAGGAGTTCAAGGCCAGAACAGACAAAAAAAGTGTTCAAGTTTACTTCATATATATCTCGGTTAATTAGGTTTCATAAAAGAGACTTTTAGCTGGTCTAAAATATTTTGATAGCCAAAAGACTGTTCTCTGTGCCCCAGGTGAGAAGAGACCAGTGTCTCATGATGCCCAACAGTCCTGCAGTGGCAGAGAACTGATTAGGTGAGGTACACCAAAATGGTTGTAGGCAGCAAATGGCATCCCATATAGCAAAAAAATAGTATTTCTGCAGTCTCAGAACAGTCCCTCAGGGGAATTCCCTCCAGTGTAAACTTCAGTGGACACACAAAGCCTCAGTAAAGGATTACACTCATCCCATCTTCTCCAATTTAGAATCATTATAAAATACTTCTGCTTATAAATCAAACAGGTGAACAGACTGTTTAATGAGTAGGATATGAACACTCTCTTAAGTGAATAGAAACTAGAATTAACCCAACAATGGTAAGACCCATTACCCAGTAAAAGGTTATTCAAGTGTCAAAAACTGGATACCGACTAGGGGTGTTTGAAGCCTATAAAGTTTAGAAGTAGATGTGCAAATAATACCAAGACTAGACCATTGTCATTTTCTGTTCTATAGCATTCACCAAGATTTCTTTTTCTTTCTCTGTCTGGGCTGTGGTAAACAGGCTCAGGAACATTTAAATTATGTTCCAGTTAGAGAAATGTGAGTTATTCAAGAGTCTTGGACTTTTCCCAAATTTTTACCTGATCTCATCTAAATTTACTTCAACTAAGAGTAAGATTATGTTAAGGCAAAGAATATGTTTTCAGTCAGTGAAGATTTAAGTGGTACTGTATGTAACTTAAATAATTTAAAAGTAATTGACCCTTAAACATAGTGTATAATCAGCTTCTAATCTTCCTGTTCTTCAGAAAACAGAATGATTTATTACACCAAACAATAAGAATAAATAATTTGTTTTGCTCATAAAAATTATTTGCAATGATTATGTCTATAGATGCAATAATTACGTCCATAGATTTTACTTGCTTTTTTATCACATGCTGAATTTTTCCTTATTTATTTTTAGAATAGAGTTAATACGTACAATACTAATTATCGTAAGACAATCAGGGCAGTAGTTTATGCTATCAAACCACAAATATATTTCTGCTCTTCAAATGATTCTACAATTCACAGAACATTCCCTGTGGTATTTGTTGGTGTAGAATGGACCTTCTGCAATTATAATTACCACTACACTGCATCTACCATGAGCAAAAATCAGTCAGTTCACAGATTAGCAAATCTTACTGAATGCTTCATTCCCTCAGTCCTTCTTCTCACCATGTTCTGCCACTCTGTAACATCATGTCTCAAATCTACATGAAAACTATAATAAAATCAAAGGGAAAGTAATACTTTCTTGCTGCTATTGTAACAAATCCTACCATAAAAAATAGATTTTGACAGTGAAATCTATGACTGTAAGCAATTCCCCAAGCAAACAGAAATTGGTCTTTTTCCTTAAGAGAAGTGAACTTCGAATAAAAAGGGTTGAGGACTGATGCTAAATAAAAAGCAGTGTCATAAAGTTTAAGGCATATTGGTGAAAAAATGTTTATAATTGAGCAGTATTGTACAGTAAATGAACCTCAACCTAAATGTTTAAAACATCACAACTAGAATCTTAATTAAAATGTATATACATAATTTCAGCTAAACAAATTGAGATGCTGTGGTGTTATTGAACTGTTTATATACATGAAGTAAAATATCATATTTTTAATGTCAAAGCTTATCTGTAAAAGTTAAATAAATCAAAATAACTACACTATGCAAAATGCAAAATCCAAAATCTTTGGTACGTACAGTGTAAGCCAAGTTCCTTGCTGGTGGCAGCTACTGCATTGGATTCAACAGTTGTATTAATATAAAACTGTGAAGAATGTGGTCGTGGTCAACAGTTAACGTTTGGTGGAGAAACTCATTTACATTAGCTCACAATTTGTTGATGGACAAAGATGTCCAAAAGTTAGGGTTCACTAATAGAAATAAAATATTGTTTCATTGTAAGAGTTCAAAAAAAAGCCACTGAACAAATGAAAAATTGTGAAACCTACTTAAGCTTTAGGTAGTGGAGCACTGTACAAAGACTGGAGCCATTTTTGACACATACCAAATAGTTGTCCTTTCTTGTTCAAGTATGAAATATTTATGTGGAGTAGGAATTTTCTTCTCTTCAGTGTATTGCATTGTTTCAATTAAAATTTTTACAGTATAATGTAGCACTAGATGCTTAGGAATAGTGAAGAAGATTTATTAAAACCACACAATGGGATGATTCAGAAAGTTCAGCATGCTGCATAGACTTTTATTCATGAAACAGCCATTATCATTATGACAAAACTTATAATTGTTAGGTTGAAGAAATTATAATTTCTTTATTATACCCAACAAAATACATTTTTTCATGATAGTACTAGTTAATTGGTTGCTCTGACTATATTTCATTTCTTATAGCTTGAATATACAGATACTATTCAAAAAACTGTCCAAAATTTTTCTTACGTAGCTTCATTGCTGAACGTAGTAACTAAACTAGAATTTTATAGCAACAGGCTTTTGTGTAGCATGTCAACTTCTTTAGAAAATGAGCATCATACTCTTAGAGTAGTCCTATCTTTGTTTCTGCCTCAGTCAAAGTCCTTAAGTGAAAAAGTGCAAAATCTACGTCTGTATCTATAGTTATAGCAAAAAAAAAAAACAACACCTTAATTTTTTTTTTTTTAATGAACATTTAATTTGAGGACAGTGTTGTTTTCTGTCTGCTAAAAGATGTTTCACCAAAGCCCAATTTTTATGAGTGTCTAATGTGATGTCAAGAATTTAGAAGTGGATGCAATAATATAGTTATCATAAGTATACATTAGTATGTTGTGTTATGATTTTATGATTTGAAAATATACATTATTGACTGTCAAGAGTTAAAAAAAAAAATCCCAGA